>NC_058412.1:32889369-33075912 GCF_002201575.2 Neomonachus schauinslandi
GAATTCTCAAAATGATTACAATAGCTTCAGATAAACCAATAAACCTCTGGGGAAAGAGTTGAGTCTACTATGTGTACATGTGTTTAGAAAATAAATTATCCAAAAAAAAAAAAGAAATTATCGAAATATATGTTAGTAAATATTTTTTATGTTTGTATGTGTGTATATATGTGCTTATATATGTCTAAACACGTGACCATATACACATTTAGGTGTATGTACATGTGTGCATGTATTTTAATATATATGTAAATATGATGTTTTTCTATTCCTTGGAGTCAACTAATTTTGACAGACTTTGTTGGGTCATTCTTATTCCCTAATAAACTTCATTATCTTCACAAGAATAGGTGGGAAGTTATGTAATAATGGTAAAATAGTAGAATATTCTTCCAACACTTTCCCTGGAATGTGGAAACAATTATTTATACATCTACTACTTCCTCAAGTAGCTAAGTGGTTTCCATTTCCACGTCTACTAGGAATTTTTTTTTTCTCTTGGAGTTGCAAAAGGTATAGTATATGGGACAGATGGAAACTCCTTAAAGTCAACTCCTTAATTACCTACAAATTTTTAAAAAAGATTTTATTTATTTATGTGAGAGAGAGAGAGAGGGAGCACGAGCAGGAGGAGAGGCAGAGGGAGAAGCAGACTCTCTGCTGAGCAGGGAGCCTGATGCGGGACTCGATCCCAGGACCCTGAAATCATGACCTGCTTAACCAACTGAGCCACCCAGGTGCCCCCTTACAAACTTTTGTCTAAGTTTACCCAGCTTGAATCCAAAGTCCCAGCACTCTGACATTGGGGCTGAGTAATCCTCTAGTGTGTGCATGTGAGCATGTCTCAGGACATTTTTTGTGCATTGTAGGATGTTTAGCAGCATCCCTGACTGTTACCAATATGATAATGGCACCAATATGGTGGCACTAGCACCATACCCTAAATCTATGACAATCAAAAATGTCTCCAGGAGTGCCTGGGTGGTTCAGTTGGTTAAGCGTCAGACTCTTGATTTCGGCTCAGGTCATGATCTCAGTGTCATGAGATGGAGCCCCAAGTTGGGCTCTGTGCTGAGCTAGTGCTTGCTTAAGATTCTTTCTCTCCCGCTCCCCCTCCTCTGCTTGCACACTCTCTAAAAAAAAAAAAAAAAAATCTCCCAACATTGCCACGTGTCTCCTGGGGGTAATAGCACCCTGGTTCTATTTCTTGCCCTGAATGATCAGGTTCTCACTTTGGTCAGGTCTATACTGTTGACCCTGCGAAAATCATTGAAACTCTTAATTTTTTATGTTCTTATCTTTAAAAGTGAGCATTGCATACTTATTGCCTACGTTTTAGTGTGGAAATGAGAATTAAAAATAAATGTCCTAGTAGAGATGGATGTAGCTGTAAAAGGTATTACTCATGGTTCTTTTTTTTTTTTCCCACAAAAGGCAGACATTAAATCCTATTTAAAACATAATTTAAGCCAAAGGGTTACTTTTGCCTGAAATAGATGTATAATTGGAGTGTTTTTTTACTTGAGTCTTCTAGCTGCATAATGCAAAGATACCTACACACTGCTGGCATCCTACCCTTATGGGAACCCACAGCACGACACTCAGCCACTGAAGCTGCCCCCATTTCACAGCAGGGAAAGGCAAAATAGCACATGCCCTGAGGCGGCTCAAGCAACATGTGGAAAGCCACCCTGAGCACAGCCAGGAAGAATTCCAAGTTTCCAGCCCATCGTGCAGGATACTGAGATCCCCACACACTCCCCTTCACATCCTATTCCTAGCATGCTTAGCAGTCCCTGAATTAAATTAACAAATCAATTTCAAGCTACAGATGCTCTTGGTAAATAGAACAATGTACTGCCAGTTGACTGGCTCTCTGACATGCCACAATATGACAGGCATGGCAATTTCACCATCGGTGAGACAGGACAGAGTTCATCCAGTTGAAACACTGGTTAGATCTAACTTCAACTGGGGAAAATTTCTCTGCCATGCATCATCACAGCCGTGCTGACCACAGGGCCCTAGTCCAAAAAGTAAACTAACAAAACCCTTGTCTTTCCATGTCCACAAATTCTCTTTTGAAGAAAATACATCATTCCAAGTTTGAACTGTATATATTTATATAGTCCTATTGTTCCCTGAGTTCCTTAAGATGTCATCATATCATCCTCGTTGCTAGATTAAGAAATCCAGGCACCCTCCTCTACCCACCTCTTTCCTTCATTCCTCCCTCTCATCAATCAGTCTGATGGCCATTAAAACCTTCTTATTCCAGTAATTAAAGATCTACCAAATTCACCCCCTCCCTATATGCCACTATCACTCCACTCCCTATTATACCCATTACTTTTATCTGGATCATGATAATATTATCCTAAACGGTCACCCAGCTTTACACCACACATCAGACTGTTCTCTAAATACAGACATGTTCACTTTCTGTAATGCAAATTTGATAGTATCTCTGCATGGTCAAGATCATTCTCAAGTGAGACAGGTGAGAGTGCAGCTCCCTTTTTCCCCCATATCTATTACAATGCCAAGTATAAGGTGCGAGCTCAAGAAATAGCTGTTGAATGTCTCCTTTTGGAGCAATCTCCATATATGACTGCATTCCAGTAGAGGGCAGATTCTCACCCAGAAACTTCCAAATGAACACTTTTGAAATGAGGCTGTTTGGGTTTGAATGCTGTCTCTACCTGGTCCATTATTCAAATGACACATAAGACAGGAAGGAAATTATGACAAACATTAAAATCCACACATGAATATGTTGTAGATAACTGAGGCTTTCTCTGTCTTTGAAATTACAAGAAACATGGATTCAAATAGAATTCTGGTTCTGTGGTTTTGAGAGCATGTCTAGTGTAGTGAAAAGAGCAGAGAATTGGAATTAAAAAAACCTGGGCCCTGACTCCCAGTGACCTGTCCAAATAATTTGTTGTCTTCACTTAGATTCTTCATCTATAAAATGAGAAGGAAGAATGCTATTTTTGTTACTAAGGGAAACACTGATATACAAAAAACGAGCACTCAACCGTGAGCTATTACAAATGCACAACCACAAACAAATTTTTCTTGGAGCAAGATGGTGGAGGAGTAGGAGACCTAAATTATGTCTGGTCCCAGGAATTCAGGTAGATAGTTATCAAACCATTCAGAACACCTACAAACTCAACAGGAGATCAAAGAAAAGAATAGCAGCAACTCTCTGAACAGAAAAGAGACCACTTTCTGGAAGGTAGGATGTGCACAGAAGTGAATCCGAGGCAATATTCGGGAAGATAGACTGCGGGGGGAGGGAGCCTCCATCAGCCACTACCGGCAAGTGATAGAGCAGTGGAGCACAAAATCGGAACTTTTAGAAGTCTGCTCTGCTGAGGGACGTTGCTCCAGTGGCTAAGTGGGGGGTGGAACCCTCGCTGGGACAGTGTGGTCTCAGGATCCTCGGGGTCACAGAAAGACCTGGGGTGCCTCTATGGCAGAGCTCCCAGGTATTGGAGCGGGGAAGCCGGCTGCAAAGACGGAGCCGAGGAGTGGGCTCTCAGCTCGGGGTTGCCATAAACCATGATCTGTGGCACAGTCAGGCCACACTGCTCTTCGAGAAGGGACTCCACAAGTGGCAGATCCAGGGAGACTCTCCTTCCTCCCCCGGGAGGAGCGGCACAGGAGTGCACCACAGGAATCTGCTGGGTTTGGAGACTCCAGATGGGGTTGTGTGCCAGAGACAGAAACGCTCAGTCACAGGCTGGGTGAGCACAGAGTGCGGCTGGAGACTGGGGAGACAGGAGTGATTGACTGCTTTTCTCTGGGGTGCACTGAGGAGTGGGGTCCGGAGTGCTAGGCTCCTCCGGGACCAGAGATTGGGAGGCCACCATTTTCTTTCTCGTCCTCCAAATCTAAACAGAAAGCTTTCAGGGAACAAAAGCTACCGAGAGCAAACCCGAGCAGATTACTTAGCCTGGCCCCTGGCAAGGGCAGTACAATTCCACCTCAGGCAGACATTTGAGACCCATGGCAACAGGCCCCTCCCCCAGAAGATCAGCAAGAACAGCCAGCCAAGACCATGTTTACCAATCAGTGAGAATGGCAAAACTCCAGCTCTAAGGGCATACAGCACATAGAATTCATGGCTTTTTCCCCATGATTCTTTAGTCTTTCAAAGTTAATTTTTAAAATTTTCTTTATTTTTCTCTTTTTCTATTTTTTTAGTTGAATTTTTCTTCTTTCTGTTTTCAACCAACATCTTATCAATTCCTTTTTTTAAATCTTTTTTTAATTTTTCATTTTTAGAGTCATATCTCTTCATTGTATTTAACCTTATTTTTTGTATATATATGTTTTTTTCTTTACAATTTTGGGATACAGTTTCTTCTAACAGACCAAAACATACCCTAAATCTAGTGTATGACATTGTCCTAGTCTCCCACCTGATCACATTCTCTCTTTTTTTTTTAATTTTTTTCATTCTTTTTTCAACCTACTTCTTATCTTATCAATTCCTTTTTTAAAATCCTTTTTAATTTTCATCTTTACAGTCATATTCCATCCCTTCATCATATTTACCCTTATTTTTGTATATATATGAGTTTTTATTTCTTTATAATTTTGGGAGGCAATTTCTTCCAACAGACCAAAATACACCCAAAATCTAGTGTGTGGCTCTGTTATATTCACCAGCCTGATTATATTTTTTCCCCCTTTCTTTTCTCCCCAGTTTCAGGTCTCTTCTGATTTGTTTAGTGTATATTTTTCTGGGGTCATTGTTACCCTTTTAGCATTTTTTTAGCATTTTGTTCTCTCATTCATCTATTTTCCTCTGGACAAAATGACAAGACGGAAAAACTCACCTCAAAAAAAAAAAAAAAGAATAAGAGGCAGTACCAACTGCCAGGGACCTAATCAATTACAGACATTAGTAAGATGTCGGAACTAGAGTTCAGAATGACGATTATAAAGATACTAGCTGGGCTTGAAAAAAGTATAGAAGATACTAGAGAATCCCTTCCTGGAAAAATAAAAGAACTAAAATCTAACCTAGTCAAAATCAAAAAGGCTATTAATGAGGTGCAATAAAAAATGGAGGCTTTAACTACTAGGATAAATGAGGCAGAAGAGAGAATTAGTGATCTAGAAGACCAAATGATGGAGAATAAAGAAGCTCAGAAAAAGAGAGATAAACAACTACTGGATCATGAGGGCAGAATTCGAGAGATAAGTGATACCATAAGATGAAACAACATTAGAATAATTGGGATCCCAAAAGAAGAAGAAAGAGAGAGAGGGGCAGAAGGTATATTGGAGCAAATTATAGCAGAGAACTTCCCTAATTTGGGGAAGGAAACAGGCATCAAAATCCAGGAGGCACAGAGGACCCCCCTCAAAAATCAATAAAAATAGGTCAACACCCTGACATCTAATAGTAAAACTTACAAGTCTCAGAGACAAAGAGAAAATCCTGAAAGCAGCTTGGAACAAGAGGTCTGTAACCTACAATGGTAGAAACATTAGATTGGCAGCAGACCAATGTGATGTGTATATACACACACACACACACACACACACAATGGAATATTATGCAGCCATCAAAAAAATGAAATCTTGCCATTTGCAACGATGTGGATGGAACTAGAGGCTTTATGCTAAGTGAAATAAGTCAATCAGAGAAAGACAAGTATCATATGATCTCACTGATATGAGGAATTTGAGAAATAAGACAGGGGATCATAGGGGAAGGGAGGGAAAAATGAAACAAGACGAAACCGGAGAGGGAGACAAACCAAAAGAGACTCTTGATCTCAGAAAACAAACTGAGGGTTGCTGGTGTGGAGGTGAGTGGGAGGGATGGGGTGGCTGGGTAATGGACATTGGGGACGGTATGTACTATGGTGAGCACTGTGAATTGTGTAAGACAGATGAATCACAGACCTGTACCCCTGAAACAAATAATACACTATAATGTTAATAAAACAAAACAAAACAAAACAAAAAACCCCACAAATTTTTCTTATAATTTGGGTCATTCTCAATTCCCTAAAATTTGTGCACAAACCTTGACAGCTTTGACAATGACAATTTGACCCTAGATCTCAGGTTAAGAACATTTTCCTTATAATTTACACCATCATTTCCCATTCGGCCTATCACTTAATCCTCTGAAAAATCCTGGAGTGTTATATATTTTTATTCTCTCTAATTACATAAGGAATGAACATGAAAAAGAGGATTTAAACTTAATTGAAAAAGCTATACTTGCTTTTATTCATCTTCTATTCTTCAAAAAGGAAAGATGGTTGGAAACAAACTATATCAAAAAACATTTTTATCTTCACAAATACATCTGAAAAATATCAGGATTGAAAAATGGTTTACCATAAGTGGGAAAAAAATTGATATCCCTGTTTTCTACTGACACAATTACCTCAAATTACCACTGCATTGCAGTAAGTCTTTGTGGAGATCAGGGAGTATATTTAAACAGAACAAAGAAGCTTTAGTCTAGAGTTAAATATAGGATGTGCAGTAGTTACAACTGGGCTGTGCAAATCACACCAGCACAAATGTTTAATCCAAAGAGGAGAAAAATCTTTCAAATTGGTTCTCTAAAGCTCAATGCAGTTTTACACTTCAAATGTTTGTTCAGACATTAGATTTCCTATACCCTAAGAGCAGGATGTGTGATGAGGGACTATCAGAAGAACCATTCCCTTTGCTTGAAACTGTGGTTAGTATTCTAAGATCATGCTTCATTTTCATGGACTTAAAATGACGGGTCAGAAATTCCACTATGCAACTTATTAAAACAGCTAGACAATGCCTACAAAGTGGCATTATGTTAAACTTCCCTAATATATTGAGCATATATTCCAGCTTGTTCCGAAACTGGGTATCTGTGTTACTCTATATTTGCATATCACTGTATCTATATATTCTATGTCTGCCCATGCTCATTAATTGGGAATAAGTATTAAAGAGTTGAAAGTCAGGTAGCTGAGATCTGGAGTCATTTTGAATTTAGGAAAGAAAACAGTTTCCTCAGTTACTTGTACTTTTGGTCTTTTTTATCTTATATAAGAAATGGAATCACATTAATCTACCTCCTTCAGCTATTTAAAGAATCACAGTAGAAAAGAATTTAAAGTGTTTCATAAATTGTAAATATCATATATATCCATGGTAGTGTTTTTATTATTATTTTGTTCCAAAGAAAATAGAGCTAAAATAGAACTGAAGAAAGCTTCTTGGATGAGCAGACGGAGAGGTCTAAGGAAACGAATAAGGTATTTGCTTATGATTAAGGATACTTCTATGTGATGCAGTTACTATAACCAGAGAATTCCAGAAAGATCTAGCCTTAACTGGACTTGGGTTGCCACTGCATCTTGATACTGCCTTGTATCTGTCACTGTACACTGAGGTATATTGTCTATCCCGAAATCCTCTCTCGTTTTTTTCGACAGTCAAAACACTTAATCTGCAATTGTTTGGCTCTTGGTGATATATGGCTGGAGGAAAATCCAGAAACAATAAAGAAAGAGGGAGGGCTGCTTTCCTAAACTTGTCTTCACAGAGTGGAAATTTTCCTAAGACCACAGTTAAGGAACGTCTAAAATGTGGTATGCAGTTTGCCACGCTCTCATATCTGAGGCTATTTAGAAGCCCAGTCAAAGATTATGACTCCTTCTCATTGTAATCCCGGCAGCTACACTCAGCAATTGGGAGTTGGCATGCAAACAGAACCCATTCATCATTCCTGTCCTAGGCTGAAGGTGAAAGCTACAACCTGAGCCTGGCCTGTCTTCACAGGCAGTTATAACTTTTTTCATTAGAAGAGAAATACTGCTATCATCATCTCTAGCTCTTACATTTATATACTATAAAATACTGAAGTTCAACCTCTGATCATTAACGTTGGGATGAGAACTTCTTTTAATGATCATTCACTATACACCACTGAATTGAGAATTCAAATGAAACAGATTGCCACTGTCTATCATCTCTTATCATTGTCTCTTTGGAATGTTTTCTGTTTTAGTTCTTTAAACATATCAACACACATCAGAGCTCCCCCCCATGTGCAAGCCATTGTGTAGTTTCATTTTTCTTTTGCAACATAACATGCTCACTGTCCTGGTAGTTTGTTCATCTTTGAAATAGGCTGACAATGATCACTGGGAGATGAACGAGACAAACTCGAGACAATTCTGTTACAGTAACAGTCACATATAGTTTAGTACTTGAATAAATTCAGGATGTGGTCTGCGACAACCACAGTCATAAAGTGTGGTAATGTGCAAGCCATATTAGCAAAGCTTTAGAGCCAGAAGAGAAGTACTCAAGTTTAATTGTGCCAGTTACTAACTTCTGGGTTTTGGAGACATCCTTCAACTTCTTTCCACTTTTAATTTAACAGTGAAATGAACATGTGGACACTTTATGGAGCTATTAAGGATTGAATGAGGAATAGCTGTAGGTACTTTGCAAGCCACAAAGCGTAATAATGGTATCATGTAAGTTTGTGGTCCACTACCCAGACAAAAGTGGATGACGTATAAGGACATTTAAGGACATAAAATAGACTGATGTCAAACTTAGCAAGTGACTGGCCTTCAGCCATGGCAACATATATAGTCCCGTGTGTGACTGCGTAAATGTTTGTGATAAAGCAACATTTGGTGATTTAATGATTGTGTCCTTGTTGCTATTTTCTCTTTATTAAAAAAATAAATGTATAATTTACATGTCATACAATCATTAATTTTAGTTTCAGTTCTGTGAGTTTTGATAACTGTATACACCTCTGTACCACCACCCAAAACAAGAGTTAGAACATTCCCATTGCTCCTGAATGTTCCTTTCTGTACTATAGTCAATATACCCAGGTTAGCAGAGGCAATCATTTCTAATTTCTATCACCATAAATTTGTTTTTTTCCTGTCTTTTGGGTTTTATAGTACTCTTGTCTCTGGCCTCTTTTGTTCAGTAAAATGTTGGAGGGTCACCTGTGTTTGAGGCTATCAGTAATTTGTATGGTCCTTATATTGCTGAGTAGTACTCCATTACACACATGTCAAAAATTTTACCTCCTTTTTTTTTTTTTTCTGTTGAAGGACACTTTTGTCCAGCTTGTGGCTATATGAATGAGTTTTGTTATAAACATTCTTGAACAAGTCTTTTTGTGAACATTTCTCTTGAGAATGGGACCTCTCTTAGGAGTGCTGCTTCCCTGAGGGTATTACTTCTTTGGGAGGGGAAATGCTGAATCATAGAATAGATGCTGGTATGAGTGTAAAATGGTATGTGTACACTGGAAAATTATCAGTATTTTATAAAAGTAAATATATATCTAACCTATCTAACCTCTACTGCATATGTGCTAGATTTTAAGGAAAATTTCCAAATTGTTCTTTAAAATGTTTATACAAATTTTATACGCTTACCAGCAACGCATGATAATTCCAGTCACTCTATATCCTAACCCACTGTGCTTGTGTTGGCCACTCACTCATCTTCAATTGGCATTGTCACTTGTTTTTTTGTAATTTTTAATTTTTTCCATGTTAGTTGCATGTACTACTATTTCATTCTTTTTAACTGTTGAGTGGTATTTTATTGTGCAAATAACTGAATTTGTTTATCCACTTCTCTTGTTGATAGACATCTGGCTTGTTTCCAGATTTTGTCTGTTGTGGATGGAGCTGTTACAGACACTAGCAGGGACATTTTCTAATAGACTAATATTTTCATTTCTCTCTAAGAGGTGGATTTCAATGAATAGTTTAGATCAGGGATCAGCAAACAACCATCTGTGGGCCAGATCTGGCCTACTACCTGTCTTTGTAATGAAAATGTTACTAACACCCAGTCATACTCATTTGTTTATATATTGTCTGTGGCTGCCTGTGAGCTGCAATGGCCAAATTGAGAAGCTGTAGTAGAAACCACACGAACTGCAAAACAATTTCTGGCCAGTTACAGAAAAAGTTTGCCAACGCTTGGTTTAGATGTACATCTATCTTTATTTAAAAAAACTGCCATAATTCACCAAAGCAGTTACATACTTTTAAATTCACACCAGTATTGTATGACACTTTCAGCAGTTCCACATCTTTGCCATTCTTGACATTGTTACTCTTTTTATTTTACACATTCTGATTTATTGAAATGACCATACATTGTGGGTTTTAATTTGCATTATCTTCAGTCTAACGCTCTCCCAACTGAGCTATTTCGGCAGCTTTAATTTGCATTATCTTGATGACCAAAAATGTTGATTGCTTTTTCATGAGTTTATTGATCATCCACATACGTTCTTTTGTGAACTGTGTTGAAGTTGTTTGCCAGTTGTGAAATTACATTGTCTATCCTTTTATTGTTTGTTTGTAGGAGTTGCTTCTGTACTCAAGATATAAGTCTTTTTTAAAGATATATATATTTCAATTTTATGCCAGTTTATGACTTTGTCATTTTCTTAATGGTATCTTTTGATGAACAGGAAATTTATATTTATATGAGGTCTTATTTGTCACTTCTCATTTGTGGTTAAGTGCTTGTCACGTCTTAGCTGAGAAATCTCTGCCTATTCCAAGGTAACAAAAATATTCTGCTAAATTTTTTTATAAATTTAGGCATATAATTTATAAACATTAATCGTTGTGCCTGGAATGGGGTAAGGGGCAAAATTTCGGTTTCTTTCCATGTGGATACCTAGATGTTAAGGCACTGTTTATTTCCCCATTTAACTGATTTGGAACCTTGGCCAAAAATCACTTAATCATATATGTTTGAGTTTACTCCTAGATTCTGTACTCCACTTATCTATTTGTCGATCTTTACATAAACACCATACTGTCTTCATCACTGCCAGCTTTATATGATATTAAAATCAGTTAGTGTAAACCCTCCAAATTTTTTCATCTTTTAAAAATAGCATGTTAGTTTTTTAAGTCTTTGCATTTCTGTACACATTTTAGAATAAAGGTGCCAATATCTTTAGAAGAACATCTAGGGTTTTGACTGAGATTGTATTGGATCCATACATCGACTAGGGGATAATGGAAATGTTAACACTGAGATTTACACTTAACACTTAACATTTCTAAACACTGAGTCATAATAATCCATGTATAATCCACAAGTCATATATTTAGGTCTATTTTAATTTGTCTCAGCATTTTTCTATTTTTTCTATTTCTGTTTTTCTATTATGGAGATTTTGCATATATTTCGTATTTTAAATCTAGGCATTTTAGGCTTTAGATTTAAAATATTCATTTCCAATCATCTACTTCTAATATACAGATATGTAGTTTTATACATAATTATTTACCACTAGTATACAGACCTATAATTAGTTTTATTAGCCTGACTGGGTTTCCAGTATTAACCTATGTTATAAATACAAAGAAGTGAAGTAGGCAACATCACACAGTCAAGGTTTCTCTCCTTCTTCTTTTCTCTCCCCTTCTCTCTCTCTCTTTTTTTTCAGGCTCCTTTGGGTTCCCAAATGGACAAAGAAGAAAAGAGAGATAGCTAAGGAGTCCATTTATGGAGTTTTCCAGCAGGATATATAAAGACATTTTTCAGCAAGGGCTGCTAGTGAGACTTCCAAGTCATCATCAAATATAAGTAATTGCCAGACAGACTTAAGAGTCTATAATAGAGGCTGGAACTAAGGTTGGTTGAGTCACCCCCTGTTGACCCAAGTTAAAAAATAACCAGACTATGTCATACACCGGCCACATATATCACAAAATCCACACAGTCACACAAGGGACAGTGTCCATTGACCAAAGGAGCAGAGGACACCCTGCATGAGCCCCTGAATCCCTATTCTCTGCCTTATAGACAGATGAGCCAAACCCTGACCCCTTCTCCCTATACACTCTGACCCCATCTTAGGGAAAGAAGAAGAGGGAAGGGAAACGTCCCTGAGACACTGAAAAATGGTACCAAAGAAAGAATATAATTGAACTGAAATTAGATCATTTATAGATTTCTCCCCCTCAAATGTATATATTCTCTGTACATATGAGTTACAGTGTAAGCTTTAAAAATCAATATATATGTATATATTTTATGAAATATAAAAATATATATAGTACATAAATATCTGCATATATTTTTATGATGGATGTATCATAGTTTATGATATAACTAATACTTCTTAAGTGTTTAATATATGCTATTTGTAGTACCAAACAGTAAGTATAACATGAAGTAAGTATATGACATATGACGTAAGTGCTTTATATGTGTTACTTCATTGAATTACCTATGAATTCTTATAGGTTACATACTATCATGACCTTCTTTTAGAGATTAAAAAAAAAATGAAGTCAGAGGAAGTGGATAGGCAGGGTGGTACACATCAGTCAAGGTCCTTGACACACACTCTCACGTGCTCACAGAGTGAAGTAATTACCACCTCACAAAGAAATCAGCTATAGTGCAGTAAAAACTGTGATATTTGGAAAAAAGGAGTAGGACTCGTTTTAAATTCTAGCTCGGGTACTTCCTAGCTGAATGGTTTTCGTCAATTCATTTTGCCCTTCTGATCTTTAATAAAATGAACCACCCATGGACATACTGAAAATTCAAAGAGATAATGTATACAAAAGTACACGGTAGGCAGATAGCCAATAAATCTGAGTAGGATATTAGTGATGAAATAGAACATACAGTGTTGGACTCCTATTTGTACCACAGACTTATTTAAAATATTCTAGATGTTTGTTAAATATGCTTCATACCTCCCTGGTACCAGTTCTGAAGTAATAACTACATAAAGTTAAATCATGGAAATTTCAAATGCATTTATTGACTAAGATTTAATAAGTCTATTTCTGTTTCACACTTAATCCCTTTTAGTGAAAAACAATCATTTTTGCTTTACGATGAAATATTTTGAAAACAACTAAAAGAATGGCTTGCCTTGTTTGCTTATATAACACATTATTACATGGCCTTATATGTGTAATATATCGTTTATCCATATGCTTTTGGTACATTGTAACTGATTTGTGAAATGAAAATAATTACTTACATTTCCCTCTCAGGATAAAGTCATACATAATAACTCCTACAATGAATATAAACCCTTGACTATAGTAAAGGATTGGCATAAGTCTCTGGAAACTTTATAAGCTCAACTTCTTGGGAGGTTTCTGTTTCAAATCTGTATTTCCCTAACAATACTGAACAGGATAAGATCTCTCATTTCTAGTAGGGGCATTGTTTTTGGCCGTTCAACATTTCTAAAGCAATTGTAACTTAAATTCTCCCAGCTTTGTCAGTCTTCTATTTAAGCTAAATTACAAGGTGCTCTCCATACCTGTAAAACAGTGATTTCCAAAAGCTCTTTTTAAAGTGAATCAGATGCCATGGAAAGAATTAATGTACCTGAAAAGAGAGATAGAAAGAAAACATTCATTATAAATTTTAAAAGAGGGAAAAAAGCTGGCGACCTGTCACTAACTTCCTTATAGGGCTGACTCTCATCCTCTCATTCTGAATATATTTTTCTTTACCCTCTTTTGTTCAGAGCTTTCCTACTCGGTGGGTTTTTAAGACACCACCACTCATGTGATGGAACCCAGGGTACAAAAAATTAACAACAGTTACCTCGAATAATCTTACATGAAGGTTGACAACTATTTAATTTCTGTGGGTAAAAAAGCACTTCCTATTTTCAAACATTGTAGAGCTGAACTCCTCCTGAGAGTTCAAATGTGAAAGCTTTTTAATCAAACTCTCCTCACCCATGTTTAGAAGATAAAACAGCAGTATTAATTATAAAATATATTGAGGTGATTATAATGATAATGCACACTCTCTTCTCTTCCCAGCTGGGAATCACCTAATGTATTCCCACACTGACCTCAAACAAAAATGCAGAAATTCCCCCTCTCCTCCCAGAGGGGTCCAAAAGTGAATTTAAGTCCAAGGTGGGGGATTCAGTGAGTCATCCTCATTGGGTAGCCAAATCATGTGGCACCCAAAGGCTGAAGACACACACGGGGTATTTCTTCCATCTGCATGAAGACCAACCAGACAACTTACAGTCTGATCTCAGGCCAGCCTGTGTCCCCTCAATTGTGATTGGATAACAGAAGACAAGACAAAGGCAATTCTCACACCACTGCGCTAAGGCATTTTGTCTCAGAAGAAGGGCTTAGATGGCTTCTCTGATCCAGCACCATTCCTTGGAAATTTCCATGGATCTAGCAGTCATTCCAGACATCCATTCACCCACTGTCTGGATAGCGGGACCCAATGTAGAACCTCTCTCAGGATGTGGCCAAGGAATATAAACCCCTGGTACCAGGGCACCACCGCTTTCTCCTCATTTCCACTCCCTTCTGGGTGTTCAGCTGTCAGTTCTCATAACTAAAAGAATCCGTGCCTCCCCTTCCCCTTCAGACAATTCAGCTTCAGTGGCTACATGGGCACCAAAACAAAAAGTTTAAGACTTCAAATCAACCCCAACACTGACGGCCAATGGTTCCTTTGCAACCCAGAAACAGAAAAATGGCCATTAATTCTCTTGAGGAAAGACAGATTTACTCACGAATAACACCTGTCTAACTCCCTAGGGATGGGATTGAGAGTGCCTATTATCTTGGCAGAGGGCACAGGGGTCATCTACGGTGGTAAAAAAACAAGATGCAATTTATCAACAGGTTATCTAGCTACATCTAATTAACGGGCCACCCCAATTTCTAACCAGATTTAATATTTGCTGAGCACTAATGGCTATATAGACATTTAATGTTAAAACACAACCATGGGGTTTGTAACTTGTTATAACTGAGAAGACTGAGGCTTAGTGAGGTCACACAATTAATAAAAACACAGCCAGAATTCAAACTTCAGTTATTCTAATTTGAGAACCGCTATGAAACCATTCCACTCCACTACTTCTAAATTTGTCCAGGTTTCTGAAAGTTTGCTACTTCCTAACATAACAATCTCATGAATCATCCCATCACTGTTCCTCACTGGTTGACATAAGCTTATGTACACACAGAATACACCAGATTTGCCAAAATTTACTTTTAAGAAAAAAAGAATCCTCCCCTTATGAGGCAGACCTATCATTATTAAACGTCAAAAGAAAAAATTGCATGGTTATGATTATTAATACAATAGATTAACTTTTGTCTTCAAATGTGTGTTTCTGAGCTGGAGAGGTATATTAGCTCAGAAATCCTCCTCTGCAAGCATGTATCCTTGATCATCAATCTGCATTTAACTTTGAAGCTATTGTTAAAAGAGGTCTGGAGTGCTCAATTTCTGATTCACTTTAGGAGAACAGCTGGATTCAAGAACTTGTGGCTGTTTTTTTTCTTCCGGAATTACTTCTGTAATTAGTGCTGTATACTGTGGGCTGTGGAACATGTCTTTTTACTCAGAATTATAGGAGAATTTGCACAAGGTCACCATGACGCTAATTTAAAGAGTAATTACTAACTTCATTCTCTTCTTTTGTCGGTACTCCCTAAGAAAATGTGTTCAAACGAAGTAATGTGATTGGTTTTACCAGAATCAGTACTGTTTCTCAGCCATATTTTGTGCTCAGATTGTATACACTGAATTCTTTTAAATTTCACACTTAGGCAACAGTTAGAAGAAAAGGAAATATGGAATATTTAATTGATGAGGCCCAGTTCCCCATCCTAGTGCTCAGAAACAATTAAGATATTGTAACTACACAAAAGTCCTATCTGTAATAAGCCCATGTATTCAAATTTGAAAAGAACCGACTGATGTGAAAAAATATTTGGCTGTCTTGTTGCCACTGTAAATCTCTCACTGAGTCGAACTGAACATTATGAAATTGTGCCACTCAAATTTACTTTTACACTTTGGAGTGTGAACAGTCCCCTCAAGCCTGTGCTTCTCCCCCACTTAAATAAAAGCATGCACGGTTCAGAAAAACTGAGTATTTCTGCTCCAATACTCTATATGCACTTCTGAAAAACCTCAGTTTGGAAAAGTTAGAGTTTATGGAGAAAAATAGGATTGAGGAAGACTACTCAAAACCTATGGAACTTTGTAACCGGAACATTAACAAAAATTACAATAATCTTAATTAAAGTACTAGAACTATGCAGTTTTTTTTATATCTCAATTCAGACTTTTCTTTAAGACAACACAAAGTAAAAAAAAAACTGCATGTGATTGCATATCAGTCTTTAAAAACATAAGACTAACATTTGAGGGAAAAGACAAATGGAAACTAAGGTTACTGATTTGGAATATTTAATAAAGTAATAAAAATCTGATGAGACTATTTTGATTCTGAGGTTCTGATTCTGTTAAAAATGAAACTGGAAATTAATGAGGGAACTGTGAAAAAATGTTTTCCCATTAAGAGAAAATAAGAACAATCTGAGGAAATTTTATAATCTAATAAATTTATATACATGATGGGAAATACAATCTTAAACATGCATCAATTTTTCCCAAGCAATTCAAAAATATGTGTGCAATTGTATATAATATTAATGCCATATTACATACTTCCTACTCTCCAAAATCTTACAATTAATTTTCTAATATCTCAAATAATTTTAGATAACACAAATAATTTTAACTTTAACACAAGTTTTAGAGTTATAGACAAGATTAAAATGATCAGATAAGTGGACTTTTGTTTCTGTTAAGTTAGGGACGAAGAATGAGAACCAAGAGCACCTAAAGGTAATTCGTGACCATCTTTCTGCTGCTGAGAAGGACCAGAGAAAGCTTTTTTTCAGACTGTGTGAAACCACATATAAATCCTAGCATTGAATATAGTGCCCTGTGACTTGCTGATGTTGCACTAAATGCTTGTTCTGTTGACTGAATTTAACAACCTGTAAATAATTGATTCATGCCTTTAATAGAATTTCCTCTTGATGTACTAGGTGGGTTGCATACATTTATGAATTTAAAATCAACCCTTGGATAACAAATTATATTAAAAAAATACTACAGAACTATAGAGGGGGCGCCTGGGTGGTTCAGTCGTTAAGCATCTGCCTTCAGCTCAGGTCATCATCTCTAGGTCCTGGGATCGAGCCCCACATCGGGCTCCCTGCTCCTCCGGCTTGTGTTCCCTCTCTCACTGTGTCTCTGTCAAATAAATAAATAAAATCTTAAAAAAAAAATGCAAGTAATGGTTTAAAAAAAAAAAACTACAGAGTTAAAACAGACCAAAGTTTTAGTTTTTAGTTTTTTGTTTTTTTATTTATATACTAATTTTAATTTCATTTTACTTGAAGTCTTTGTATGGAGTCATGTGCTAATAAATTCCCATTCTTCTCCAGCCAGTTGGTTCCCCTAGTTATAACCACTGACTAGAGATTGGCCCAGTAAATTTATTTTGCATTCTACAAGACGCACCTATGTAATCACACACAGTAATGATGGAGGAAATGAGCCCTATTATTTGACCAAAGAAACTAGAAGTACATAATCTAAACCTTGTTCAATTACTTACATAGCAGATGATTTTTAAAAAGTAGTTGTCAGGGCACCTGGGTGGCTCAGTCAGTTAAGGGTCTGCCTTCGCCTCAGGTCATGATCCTGGAATCCCAGGATCGAGTCCGGTGTGGGGCTCCCTGCTCAGAGGGGAACTTTCTTCTCCCTCTTGTGTGCTCTCTCTCTCTGACCAATAAATAAATAAAATCTTTTTTAAAATATAAATAAATAAATAAAAAGTAATTGTTCTATTGATAGTAATCATTTACATCTACGCCACATAAATCAAATGCATTTCTTTTTTTTTTTTTAAAGATTTTATTTATTTTTCAACAGAGAGAGAGAGAAACAGCGAGAGAGGGAACACAAGCAGGGGGAGTGGGAGAGGGAGAAGCAGGCTTCCCGCCGAGCAGGGAGCCCGATGTGGGACTCGATCCCAGGACCCTGGGATCATGACCTGAGCCGAAGGCAGACGCCTAACGACTGAGCCACCCAGGCGCCCCTCAAATGCATTTCTATCATTCATGGTGTTGGAAGCTATAAATCCTAGACCACTTAACAAAAAACAAGTTTGAAACACTTTACTCTACTTTCCTGAAACTAATCACAGGATTATATTGAGTTTATAAAGACTAGCTATGAATGCACCTAGAACATTCTAGGACTATCTCCAATATAGAAGTTTGTGATTTCACCACCATTGCAATCAACTGCTTTACAGTAGCACTATGTGCAAAGAGATCAGTTATTTTATTTCACTTATTTATTTTGTTAAAGATTTTATTTATTTATTTGGTACAGAGAGAGAGGGAGAGAGCAAGCACAAGCAGGGAGAGTGGCAGGCAGGGGAGAAGCAGACTCCCCGCTGAGCAAGGAGCAGATGTGGGGCTCGATCCCAGGACCCTGGGATCATGACCCATGCCAAAGGCAGATGCTTAACCAACCGAGCCACCCAGGAGCCCCAGAAATCAGTTATTCTAAAAACAACAACAACAACAACAAAATTCTTCTAAACTCCTTCATTAAAAAAAGCTTTCATCCTGAAATGGAAAAAAGTGAGTCAGTCATACCCATAGCACAGTATTAGTAAAGAACTGAGTAGCAAAACAGACACTCAAGCAATACAGAACTTCACCAAATGCCCAAAGTATGCAGCATTACTTTTAGTTTCAAATGATCTTGAATGTGAGTTTTCAAGTAAAATTTTTAAATTACAGCATTGTTCTCTAACAAGCAACATTTTAATTCAAAAAAAGTTTACAGGCGAGGAAGATTTTACTTACTTTATTTCTTAAAGTAGGGGACCTTTGTACCTTTTCTAATGCTAGACATAATATATATTTCTTTATTCCCTTCAGAAAATTTTGTCAACAATTCTAGAACACGCCTTCTCTTATATAGCTTTTCTGAATGCTGTGAACAAAAGAGCCAATATAGCAACAGTAGTAAAGATGACATTTTAAAGTAGAAAACTCCAAAGCTTTAAAATTCAGATTCAAAGAACTTTTATATAACTATTTCCAAACCTTTATCCAACCTAATTTTTCTGAGCATGCTGCTACCCTTAATTGTACTTCAAAACAGTACCTTTTAAGAGGAGCAATGTCATTTTTGAGGGACCAAAAGAGGTTGAACAAGGTTTATATGTTTTTTGTTTTGTTTTGTTTTTTTAAAGATTTATTTATTTATTTATTTGACAGAGAGAGAGATAGCAAGAGCAGGAACACAAGCAGGGGGAGTGGGAGAGGGAGAAGCAGGCTTCCTGCCGAGCAGGGAGCCCGATGTGGGACTCGATCCCAGGACCCTGGGATCATGACCTGAGCCAAAGGCAGACGCTTAACGACTGAGCCACCCAGGCGCCCAAGGTTTATGTGTTTAAAATTAGGTGAGTGCACTATGGGTTTCTTACTCTTAAAGTAACATTGCTTATTATTTTAGTCAATACTTTCACAATATTTGCAGAGCAGTTTAAACATTTCAGGACACATGTACAAATCTCTGATGTGATCATGGAAATGACGTTATATCTAATTAAATGAAGGAAATTAGAATGAAATGTAATGATTTTTCTCAAATAGTTCTGCAAATTAGAAGGTCTTGCATTCAAGATATCCTGTCTTCCTCTCAATACTTATATTTTTCTGTATTCTTTTTGTAACCAAAAGTATTTTTGAGGTCTTTCAGCTCCCCATACTACTTTTTTTAACAAAAGATTCTGCCGTATAATTAGGACAAAAAAGCTAACATAGCTTCCTCGTGAGACTTTCCACTCAGAAAATGAATTATAGAAATGCTCTCTAGAACTGTGAATGACCAAAAAATGATGTTTATATTCAAGACAACAGTTTAATCTTCATTGTTAGAAAACATAGGCAAAGTGATCCCAGTTCAGAGATTATTCCATTATCCAGGGACTAGATTGTTTTCCACCTTGACAGGTCTTAAAAGGGCTTTTTAATAATATAGAATGTCCACATTGCTAGAGACATCACATAAATACAGAAAAATTTACACTTGTCTAAACAGCCAAATAAAGATGGATAAATGAGGAGGTAGCCTGTGACTCTTAATAATATTTTGGTAGGAAAGACAGGTAGTATTCAAACAAACGGCTAAAAACTGCTCCTTAATGTGTGAACCACTGCCACAGTGCCTTAAGGACTTTCTCTTACTTTTCTCTATTCTGCATGGCATACCTAATGTCCATAAGTGCCACATGGGTTGAGTATTCCTTTCTTTCTAAAGAGTCAATAGAGGAGAGACAGCAAAGGAAAGGGACAGTATATGGGCTCATGTTTAAGGCAAAAATTCCCCAAACTGACTATTTATTTGCTAACTGATCTTGGGAAAATTATTTAATTAATTTTCCTTGTCTTACCGGAAATTTCCTGAATATGTCTTGTCTTCTACTAGCCCAATCTTTTGCTGGTACATTCCTCTTTCTGAAATGCCCTCCTTTATTTCTATTCACTCAAAGCCACCCAGTCTTTAAGACTGGACTCAAATATCTCCTTCCCAGGATCAACTAAGATAAAAGGTATTTTTTCCTATTCTGGTCTTCAATACCTTTAAGCTTGTTCCTGCCATATAATCTTTAAAACATACTATATAAGCCATACATATATATATTTTTTTAGTAAAATGTCACAAGCACAGAAGGAACTCAGTAACGCTATAACAGCTACAAAATTCTCATAGCATCAATGATTGTATATTTAGAAATATTAATAGTTGCTTAACCAGAAGACCAGCTGATGGCATATTTAAATGCAAAACTAAATGAAATTCCCATATGGAAATGCAAGAACTCTTCCATACTCAATAATATTTTTATAAACTTGAATAAGGACATCAATAGAATGCTCTTTAAATACACCAGTAGCATTAAATGAGAAATAATATGTAATACATTGGAAGACAAAATCAGTACCCTGTTCAAGGCCTAGACTTTCATACTCATATGCAAATCCAATGATTTGACTCATTTTTTAAAGAATGTTTCCCACACAATGACTCAACTATTTAATATAAGTTGCATGTATTCTATTGCCTTTATAATCAATTCCTAGAACCCCAACAAATTCTTTAAAAAAAAAAATCTGTAGAAGGAGGAAGCCAAAGAAAGTTATTTTTTACAACCCCTTTCTCTTTCAGTTCATATTAACACCCTCTACCTTTGTCCTTCAAATAATGATATGACTCTTTATCTTTCCCCTCAGTGTTAACTATCTCCTTTCTTATCTTTTCCTTTTTCTCTTCTACACACACACACACACAGTCAATGAGTAGAGCCGGCCAGAAGAGAAGTTAAATGATTTAGGACGGAAAGGGACTCTCCCTACCCTGAAATCATCACACTTAGATGGGAATACTCTGATTTCCCATGAGGCTTCCCTGCAATCACATTTTTGTTTTTTGTTTTTTGTTTTTTATAGTAACATTTGTGATGAGAACAAATACTAGAGGCTGGGCTACCTAGTACTAAAAAGTTCTCCAACTCGATTTTTATGTTTTCTTTGCATTGATTTCTGTCCATTTGCCTTTTCTTACTTTCCTACTTAGAACTCTCAAACACAATGTGAAAGATCCTTTAAAATTATAGCCAACCTAGAAAAAATATTAACATAAAATTAAATGATATATCTCTGATTTATATGAAAATATTTATGTAATAAAACAAACTTTTATAAATACGATTTATTCCCTGCTAGCTTCCAGAGAACAGTAACTTTTGAGGGCAATTCAAACACAAATGAAAATAAGTAAAATAAAATAAATAAAGGAAATTTGTAAATTAAACTACAATAAGAGACATTTTTAAGTCATATAGAATTAACCCTTTTTATTTATTTTATATTAAAAGTAAAATACTCAAATTATTGAATAAATATTAAAAAAACCCATACCCCTTACCCCACGATTACAAGCATAACTCCTGTTAATATTTTGCTGATTCCTTACAGTTCTTTTCTAAGTATCTTTTTTAGTTATAATTATGTTGTAAATATAACTGCACATTATTTTTTTCACTTAACATCACCATATGAATTTTAAAAACAAAGTCCTACAACCAATCCAAAATAACAGTTACTGCACTTAAATGTTTTGCTTAGTTATGAGTTTTCTAGAAGAAAAAAAAACAAAACAAAAACCAAAAGAGTAAGCTGGTATTCTCTATTTTTGTCCTTGTCTGATAAAAGAAATCTTATGATGTCAACAGGAATAGCAGAGTTTTCCTAGCACTAATTTCTAATAGAAAGTCATATGGTGTCTTACATGAGACCAAATATGAGAATACAATGAGAAGTCATGCTGCTTCTGTGTTGTAGTAATTCCTCATGAAATAAAAGAGAAGAAAGAACTGTATAGCTTACCCTGACCACAGTCCAAATATTGGCTAGACTAAATCACCTTCCTTCTGGGATAAGCTACAACAGTTGCAATAGCTTTTTCACTGGAAGGGAGTCATTTTGTCATTTTGACATTGAATTTTTTATCTCTACATTTCCTATCAAAGAGTTCCTTGAACTCCTTGGATTTTGCTATCAAAACCATCATCCTGCCAGTACTCTTCTTGTGCAGGTTAGTAAGGCTAATTCAGTGGCTTTCTTATAATCCCGAGTTCTCCCTAGTCTCTTCCATAAATGTGATATTGAACACCAAATCTTCAAAATTTGCATTGCCCCTATTAACAAGACATTGCTATTTCCTTTTTTTACTCCCCTCCAGACTATATTTTTTTAAAAAAACAACAAAAAAAACCCCTTTCTTAGCTTTTGCTAGAGTGTATTATTGGTTAATTATCTATAAGAACCAGATTCAAATCTTAGCTCCACCACACATCGTCTGTGTGATCTTCTCCAAGTTTCCTAATAGCTCCGAGCCTCAGTTACACATCTATGAAATCTCTTTAAATCATTAAAGAGATAAAGGAAAAGTTGCTCACAAAGCACATAACACACAATGGATACTCAAGACATATTGATTCACACAAACATAAACGTGGCACAGAAACGCATTTCAAATGAATTAACTGTTGTTTACAATAGTTACGTTTTATGTGCCATATCACCTCAGAAGTTCCATAAAAGGAAGGCAGCTTGCCATAGAATAGTTCCTATTGGCACACAGCACCATGAACTTGCCAAACAGATATTAAAATTACAACAACAATATTAAAAAGAATAGGATGTGACCCACTTATTCTGTTTATTTAATTCTTATTGATTTTTCCAATAAATTAAGAAATAATAATAAGCAATATATTATGGTGCCAAAGAACTGTAACCGTGAAATAGGGAATCATATCTGAAACAGAACATCTAATCCCAAATTCCCAAATGAAGTCAAAGAATGTGAGCATTAGAGACATTGCAAGTATGAGGCTTATCTCTGGAAGTAACCATATTAGGAATGTTTCCTTGATTGATTATTGTAGTTAGCAGAATAATGGTTTCCCCTACCCCCCAAAATGTCCAGGTCCTAATCCCTGGAACTTCTGAATATGTTCTATTACATGTCAAGGGGAATTATATTTATGGATGGAATTAAGGTTGCTAATCAGCTGGCTTTGACATGGGGGCATTATACTGGGTTATTAGGGTAGATCCACTCTAATCACAAGGGCGCTCGTAAGTGAAAGAGGGAGGGAAAAAAGTGAATGTCAGACTCAGAGATATCATAAAATGCTGGCTTTGAAGATGGAAGAAGGAGCTATGAGGCAAGGAATGCATGCACCTCTACCATTTGGAAAAGGCAAGGCAACATTCTTCCCTAGAGCCTATAGAGAAGAATACCGCTTTGTGTACACCTGATTTTAGCCCACTAAGACCTATGTTGGACTTCTGATCTCCAGAACTGTAAGAGAATACAGCTGTATTGTTCACATCACTAAGTTTGTAGTGATTTTTTTATGACAGCAATAATAACGCAACTATTATATAAAATTATTTATTTTAAACTATTATTTAAAGTTTTCCTGTGGTAACTCGTTTCTGGGTAAAATAAATAAACAGAAAAGATTGGTAGTTGAATTTTCTCCAGGGAATAATGATGGTCCCTTGAGAGTGCAACCCCTAAAACAAAACAAACAAAATAAACAAAAAGAACTATTTTAAATATTAGGTTTTTCAAAGAACTAGAATCAAGTTTGAGTGACTATGCATCTGAGAAAATAATACTCTTTAAGATCAACCAGACACACACACACACACACACACACACACACACACACACTCACTCACACGATTCTAAATAGGTCCTGATGTTCATGGAATGTTTTAGACAATAATTTCTTCTGAGCCTGAAATCAGCAGATAATTCATGCTTCTTTAACTTTGTTCCTTACTGCCAACCTACATCCCATAAAGAGAAAAAAAAGTAGCTTCATAAAAATAATACTAGATGTTAATTTATCTTAGAATTTTGATAATGTCTGTGCTTTTATGATGCCATGTCCATAAATAAAAACTAAAAATAGTAAACTGACTATACACAATGATAGCAGTCAGAATATTTCTTAAAAAAATAGTTTACTACACTTGCTAACTTAAATCAGCCATACCTTCAAACCTGGCTCTTCTGTAACTCAGATCATTTGGAAATAAAGGACAATAAACTTCCATCAAGTGGAATCTGGTTGCATATTCATTATAAGCAGGAGATGTGTATGAGACTAAGCCACTTGATTTGAATATCTTTAATGAAATAAATTAGAGTCTTAGCCAGTTCTTAATTAGACCACCCCTTAACTGAAGGTTGCAATAAACAACTATTCAAGTGGTGTTTCCTTAGCCAGACAGCAAGTTGTTATGATTTAAGAATTAGTTTCATTTTGTGGTTCCAGGAAGCTACATCACTTTACTCCTATGAGATTCAAAGTTTAAGTGAGAAAAGTATGATTTATACATCCAAACATCCATCTTTGGGAACAGTATCCAAAATAAAATGTTATTCTTTTTGTAGTTAGAGCTGCTATAAACAATTAACTAGAAGGCCATATGAGAACATTAGGAAAAGGAAATGTGTGCACCATCTGAACATCTGGGGTTGTTTTTTCTCCTGGCTTGAGGAAAGCTCCATGTTAAAACCTCAAGCAATATTTTACTATCATTCTTCATCCAGCCTCAATTAAATAGGACGTGGTTTTATACCTTTGGTGGTTTTGAGGTTTTGGCATGGCTTGTACATTGGGGTTGGATCCTTTTCTAATTTTACAGCTGTTTTCAATAAAGACATTGAAAACTAGAGGAAATGTACTAACTTTACTGCTTTACTGAGTATTGTTGATTTTCTACTTTTCTAGCACTTGCTTTAGGTGACCTGTTCTAGATTAATCCAAAATCATTCCTTCGATACACTGAGTTTCCTGTCAAAATAGATTTAAGTTGGCTGTGCAGGCTGTAGTCCCTTTATTCATGCAAAAATCCATTTGAATCTTCAGCTACAGATGAGTAACTTTGGTCGTGACAACCATAAAAGAAACAATGACAAATTTTAGTAGATCTTTCAAAAGCACTAATGATAGCTAAATTTACAATGTATATATTATCAAACTAGCAAGTTCTGATCACTCATCTCCCTGCCCCCCACCATCTGTCTAATATCGGAGGACTTTTTTTTTTTAATGGAAAACTCACTAGTCACAGAGTCACAGGTGGTCAGAAGTTACCAATTTCAAGACATTTAGATTATTTTTTAAACCTCAGATACAATATCTCATACTGAGATTTAAATAAAGCCCAAAGAACAGTGACAGCAATGATGGTGATAATAACGGACTAAAGTGATATAATTTTTTATTAAAATTTCAAAGCACTTTTATACATGGTACTTATTTTGTCATCTGTGAAACAGGCTGTGTAGGATTATTAAACATTTTGGAAAACAAGAAAAATGAAGTCCAAGGAAATTAAATGTTTTGTGTGAGATGACATTTTCATGAAGTGAAAAATCCAGGTTTCTTGGATTTAGCCCTGCAGTCTTTACTGTCAGCAGTTTTCTTTACTAGTTTCTCCTGTGACGAGAAGAATGACCCGGACACCTTTATACCAAACCTTTCTGGAAAATACATTAATGAATTTGTAAGGAATTTCTGAACACAGTGTTACTCAGGGACTCAATTAGAGTGTGATATTTCATGGCTCCTGTCATCTAAAGCAAAACTATCCTTGGCAAAAGGACTAATATTATGCACTAATCATTATGAAAACTCATCTTGAATTTGGTCCTGCTAGTCTATGCATGCATAATCTGAAAACCATGACAAAATTATTGTGGGGATACAATGGGGGCAATTGTTTAGAGGCAATAAGTGTCCTGGAGGATTTAGCGCATCCAACTTCCCAGGATTTTTTATTTCTTCAAGACAAGTGCTTTACTTAGCCTATCTCTAACTACTCACTCAGTTTATAAATAGCAATGAAATATGGACTAACTAAAAAAAAAAAATGCTAGCAAAAAAGTTCTGCAATTATAGATTTTAGTAAAATGCCAAAGTGTAATTCTTTATTTTTCAGATCACTGCTAATACTAAGGAGGGTAATAAAAATACCATAGTACCTTACATATTTTTGTTCATTGAATGTCTAGCCAAAACTGAGATTAATCTGTTTGTTCCATAATAATCTCTCAAATGAAATTAGTTGTGTCCAACTAGTCTCTTTATTTGAACAATTATAACATCAGTATTAATGTAACACAATGTAAAAGGGAAGTTGTAGTTGAAGTACCATGACAGCATATACCACATTCCAGAGAGGTGCAAGGACATAACTCCAGAAGTGTCTATCAACCAGTTATGACTTTTAAACACTTCGTCCCCATTAAGGAGATGAAAGGTGGTGGTTGAGATGGTTAGAGGTGGTTAGAGATGATGATATTTTGGCAGAAAGATATTGGCATGTTGCCTGTCACAACATCTATAGAAAAGGGTTAGAGGAAGGCCTATCCCTCACCTCAAGCATAAGAATGGAGCTTTAATTGGGAACTCTTAGAGCATCCTATATGGTTCCACTCTAATCTGTGAGACAGCATGAACTGGTGTTTCACATACAACAAAGAAATCTAAAGGTACATTGTATGATTAACCAGTTGCTTTGATGGTGGAGAAAAGGAACAGTTGTTATTGTACAAGAATTGGCCTGAATTCATAAGTTTTTCAGAGTTTCATGGTAGTAAAAGCATATATGCATGGAGAGAGAGAGAGAGAGAGGGACAGAGAAAGAAAAGAAAGAGCACACACAGCCAACGTTGAGTATTTTTGAACATATCCAAATTCTCAGCAAAAAGAAACTGAACATGATGACAGATGCCTAGGATATGTGAAAGAAATCACAAGGGAAAAGTTAGAATAGAGATGAACTCACCACTGCTTATGGAACCTCAGTTGAGTGGTCAAGGTGATGGGAAGTTTTCTAGAGTCAGCTTAAACTTCTGCCAAGTTCAGAGTCATAGATCTGCATAATGACACCAATCATTAGAAACTTTCTTGCTACCATTTCCTCTTTTCCCTCAACTGCTCTAATCATAAAGGGGGCCCAACACTGTAATTAACAACACAGAGAAAAAGTAATAAAGGTATTTGGTAGAGATGTGAAGGGAACTATATACTCCTTTCTCCATTTTTCTCATTTATAATAAACAAGTTAGAAAAGACGTTTTAACTTGAGAGCAAGATTGAAGCAATCACTATTACTCAGACCTAAACAATAGGTTAATAAATTGAAACTATGCTATCTGAATCAAAGACACTGGAGAATAGTTTTTACTACTTAATATTAACCAGAAAAGCTGTTTGGACCAGTCTTATTTGTCATTCAGGAAGCAGGGAAAAGCTTAGGCCCTCAGAGTAAATTTAAAGGGACTATACCCCCTTACTTTCAATCTGGAGGTGTCTTTGGATCTAAATGAGTCTCTTGTAAGCAGCATGTCGATGGGTCTTGTTTTTGATCCATTCTGATACCCTATGTCTTTTGATTGGTGCATTTAATCCATTTACATTCAGAGTAATTATTGAAAGATATGAATCCATATTCTTTTCAAGTGCACATGGGACATTCTCCAGAAAAGATCACATACTGGATCACAAATAAGGACTCAACCAATACAAAAGACTGAGATCATACCATGCATATTTTCAGACCACAATGCTATTAAACTTGAAGTCAACCACAAGAAAAAATTTGGAAGGACTACAAATACATGGAGGTTAAAGAACATCCTACTAAAGAATGAACTGGTCGGCCAGGAAATTAAAGAAGAATTTAAAAATATACAATGGAAGCAAATGAAAATGGAAACACGACAGTTCAAAACCTTTGGGATGCAGCAAAGGCAGTCCTAAGAGGGAAGTATATAGCAATTCAGGCCTTACTCAAGAAGCAAGAAAAGTCTCAAATATACAACCTAACCTTACACCTAAGGGAGCTGGAAAAAAAACAGCAAATAGAGGCAAAATCCAGCAGGAGAAGAGAAATAGTAAAGATGAGAGCAGAAATCAATGATATAGAAACAAACAAAACAAAACAAAAAAACAACAGTAGAACAGATCAATGAAACTAGGAGCTCATTCTTTGAAAGAATTAACAACTCCTACCCAGACTTTTCAAAAAGAAAAGAGAAAGGATCCAAATAAATTAATTAATTAAATTAAATTAAATCATGAATGAAAGAGGAGAGATCACAACTAACACTGAAGAAATACAAACAATTGTAAGAGAATATTATGAGCAATTACATGCCAACAAATTAGGCAATCTGGTTGAAATGGATGCATTCCTAGAAACATATAAACTAGCAAAACTGGAACAAGAAGTAATAGAAAACCTGAACAGATCCATAATCAGCAAAGAAACTGAATCACTAATCAAAAATCTCCCAACAAACAAGAGTTCAAGGCAAGATGGGTTCCCAGGGAGTTCTATCAAACATTTAAAGAAGAATTAATATGTATTCTTTTTATTCCAAAAAATAGAAATGGAAAGAAAACTTCCAACCCATTCTATGAGCCCACCATTACCTTGATCCCCAAATGAGACAAAGACCTCACTAAAAAGGAGAATTACAGACCAATATCCCTGATGAACAGGGATGCAAACATTCTCAACAAGATACCAGCTAACAGGATCCAACAGTACATTAAAAGGATTATTCACCACTACCACGTGGGATTTACTCCTGGGCTATAGGGGTGGTTCAGCATCCACAAATCAATCAATGTGATACACCATAAAAAGAAAAGAAAAGAACCATATGATCCTCTCAATAGATGCAGAAAATGCATTTGACAAAATACAGTATCCTTTCTTGATAAAAACCCTCCACCATGTAGGAATAGAGGGAACATACCTCAATATCATAAAGGCCATATACAAAAGACCCACCACAAATATCATCATCAGTGGGGAAAAACTGAAAGCTTTTCCCCTAAGGTCAGGAACACGACAGGGATGTCCAGTCTCACCATTGTTTTTCAACATAGTACTGGAAGCCCCAGCCTCAGCAATCAGACAACAAAAAGAAATAAAAGGCATTTAAATTGGCAAAGAAGAAATCAAACTTTCACTCTTCGCAGATGACATGATACTTTATGTAGAAAACCTGAAAGACTCCACCAAAAAATTGCTAGAACTAATACAGGAATTCAGCAAAGTCACAGGAAATGCACAGAAGATGTATTCCTATACACAAATGAAGCAGCAGAAAGAGAAATGAAGGAATCGATCCCATTTACAACTGCACCAAAAACCCTAAGATACCTAGGAATAAACCTAACCAAAAAGGTAAAAGACCTGTATTCTGAATACTATAGAACACTTATGAAAGAAATTGAGGAAGACAGAAAGAAGTAGAAAAACATTCCATGCTCATGAATTGGAAGAACAAATATTGCTAAAATGTCTATGCTACCCAAAGCAATCTACACATTCAATACAATCCCTATCAAAATACCACCAGAATTTTTCACACAGTTGGAAAAAACAATTCTAAAATTTGTATGGAACCAGAAAAGACCCTGAATAGCCAAAGTAATGTTGAAAAAGAAAACCAAAGCTGGAGGCATCACAATTCCAGACTTTAAGCTGTATTGCAAAGCTGTAATCATCAAGACAGTATGGTACTGGCACAAAAACAGACACAGACCAATGGAACAGAATACAGAACCCAGAAATGGACCCTCAACTCTATGGTCAACTAATCTTTTTTTTTTAACAGATTTTATTTATGTATTTATTAAAGAGAGAGAGAGAGGGAGGGAGAGAGAGCACAAGCAAGAGGAGTGACAGAGAGAGAGGGAGAAGCAGGCTTGCTGCTGAGCAGGGAGCAACAAGGGGCTCGATCCCAGGACCCTGGTATCATGACCTGAGCTGAAGGCAGATGCTTAACCGACTGAGCCATCCAGGCACCCCAATGGTCAACTAATCTTTGACAAAGTAGAAACCACTATCCAATGGGAAAAAGTCTCTTCAACAAATGGTGTTGGGAAAATTGGACAGCCACATACAGAAGAATGAAACTGACCACTTTCTTACACCATACACAAAAATAGACTCAAAATGGATGAAAGACCTAAATGTGAGATAGAAATCCATCAAAATCTTAGAGAACACGGGCAGCAACCTCTTTGACCTCGGCTAGACATATCTCCAAAGGCAAGGGAAACAAAAGCAAGAATGAACTATTGAGACTTCATCAGGATAAAAAGCTTTTGCACAGCAAAGGAAACAATCAACAAACTAAAAGTCAACCTATGGAATGGGAGAAGATATTCACAAATGACATATCTGATAAAGAGCTAGTATCCAAAGTCTATAAGAAACTTATCAAAGTCAACACCCAAAACCAAAAAATCCAGTCAGGTAATGGGCAAACGACATGAACAAACATTTCTCCAAAGAAGACATCCAAATGGCTAACAGACACATGAAAAAATGCTCAACATCACTAGGCATCAGGGAAATACAAATCAAAAGTACAATGAGATACCACCTCACACCAGTCAGAATGGCTAAAATTAACAAGTCAGAAAACGACAGATGTTGGTGAGGATGCAGAGAAAGGGGAACCCTCTTACACTGTTGGAGGGAATGCAAACTGGTGCAGCCACTCTGGAAAACAGTATGGAGGTTCCACAAAAAGTCAAAAACTGAACTACCCTACGACCCAGCAATTGTACTACTAGGTATTTATCCAAAGAATACAAAAATAGTGATTCGAAGGGGCACCTGCACCCCAATGTTTATAGCAGCAATGTCCACAATAGCCCAAATATGGAAAGATCCCAGATATCTATCAACAGATGAATGGATAAAGAAGATGTGGTGTGTATATATATTGTACATATATAAACATACAATAGAATATTACTCAGCCATAAAAAGAATGAAACCTCACCATTTGCAATGACTGGATGGAACTAGAAGGTAATTATGCTAAGCGAAATAAATCAGTCAGAAAGACAAATACCATATGGTTTCATTCATATGTGGAATTTAAGAAATAAAACAGATGAACATTGGGGAAGGGAAGGAAAAATAAAATAAGATAAAAATGGAGACAAATGATAAGAGACTCTTAACTATAGGGAACAAACTGAAGGTTGCTGGAGGGGAGGTGTGTAGGAGATGGGGTAATTAGGTGATGGGTGTTAAGGAGGGCACTTGATGTAATGAGCACTGGGTGTTATATGCAACTGATGAATCATTAAATTCTACCCCTGAAACTAATAATGCACTATATGTTAACTAAATTGAATTTAAATAAAAAATTTAAAAAATAAAAATAAATAAAGGGATTGTAGAAGAGAAGTTGTTATCTGATAATATTCCATTGAGTCCTGTGTGTTCAATATTATAGACTAATGTAAAACCAGTAATAATAATTACAAGAATATAGCAAAGTTATTTGAATGGTCCATAATGCAATTCATGATTTTTTATTTTCCCTCTAACTAAAATTCCAATGTATGTTTTCAGACTCAGAACATTTCTTTTCTTTTGATATCTATTATCCACTTCCGTTCTCAAGTTTCCATTCTGTTTCTAAAAATATTCTAATGTAAAGCAAGAGGTTCTCTTTTTCCTACCCAGCTGAGAATATTTTGAACCATGTTGCAGGAAAATAGTAATCTAAACAGTTTTTAAGCTACAGCATTAAATATCTGCATTTCCCTCTTTTTATGAAAGAGCAGGTAGTGATACAACAAGTCATGGGAAATTAATAATAGAATGATAGCTGGACTAGTTTAGACATGTTCCTCTTTAGTTGTGCTTTCAAGTTAATGATGAAAGAGCAGTAATATTATGCAGTAATGGCATTCCCCCCTATTATTTTTCAAAACTGCATTCATTAAACCAGTCTTCTTATTCTCCTTTAATAATCAGCTATATAGTTAGGAGCAATTTAAAAGCACTCCCATATTTTATAGTAACTAAGAATCCCTGCTATCTATAATTACAGTCAGTACTTGGACAAAGGGGGAGAGACTAATTTTCTTAATGTTTTCATGCATGGAAAAACAATCAAGTTTTCCTTTTTATTTGTAATTGCATTGACTGGCCCTAGCTGGGTTTACTTTTCCAAATTATAAGCAAGCCAGGCTATTGAAATGTTGAAGTCTTTAAACATCTAGCTGTTATTTTATTTTCTATAGTTCTAATGGCAGTGATAAGAATCTTTCCGAGTCACATTTATCTTTTGCTCTTACTCCCTGAAGGGTTAGACTGATTCTATTCATTGACCTTCAATCTTGATTAAGTTTTGGCTGGAAACTAATAAAGCTGAAAACTGGAAAATGGAATAGTCCATTATTGATGGAATCTTGCCTTAAGAGGCAGTGGGGGAAGCAATAATAAATGTTCTTTTATTAAAGATTGTGCTAGGCTAAAATGGGTCTGATTTTATCAAGTTACTAAAATACAGGGAAGTTGAACACAATGTTCCCAGAGTGAAAAAGAATGGAAAGGATGAAGGAGGTGAGGTCTCAAAAAATTTTACTTTCAGACCTTGCAAGTTAATTTCATTGAATGATATACAGCTATTCTAAACTTGGCACTGATATCAAATTTTTATCATGTCTAATGTGTGACAGTGCTGAATTTTGACACTTTTATACTATAACCTCAAATAGAAGAAGATACCATATTCTGGTATGTAATAAAATAATTTCTTTTTCATAGACATTAGTTAATGTATAAGACATTTTTGAGGGAACTCTTCACTAGTAATATTCATTTTCTTATATTTTATGCTCATATTATATTGACTTTTCCATCTTTTTCTATAAAATATTAAGAGTCTGGTTGAAATCTCCACTATAATTGTACAGTTTATTATTTCTTCTCATAGATCTGTTATTTTTTGCTTTCTACGTTTTGTGGCTACATTATTGGGTGTATACAAATGTTAAATGGCTATATCTTCCTGGTACATCTTTATCATTTGGAATTCTTCTTCTTACCTCTAATATTTTTTTTCTGCATTGAAGCCTAGTTCATCTGATGTTAACATAGCTCACAATCTTTCTTTTGAATACAGTTTGTAAAGTATTTTTCTCTCAACTTACTTCTTTTAATTTTGTATCAGTATATTTACATCTGCCTTTTGTAAACAACTCATAGTTAGATTTTTAAAAGTTTAAGTGCAGTCTGAAAATATTTATATTTTAAATGGAACATTTAGTACAGAATATTTGTGTTTATATGGGTTTATATCTACCAGTTTATTTTATGCTATTTAGCCCCCCTATCCTGTCTTTTTTACTCTATTTTTTTGGTTTGTGTCAGATTGTGTGAATATTTTTATCATTGTATTTTCCCCCATAATAATTGGCTTTTATTAGTAATTTTTATGTAGGAGGAAACTAAGTCATAGGAAAGATCACCCAATAGGAAAGGTGACCCAAGATCTGAAAACCAGTTGAGTGCCTTCAGGGACCATGCTTTTATCTATCATGCTACTGATCCAGAAATCAAGATGAGATTATCATTAATCCCACCATATCTGACACAGTGCTAAATCCATCAAGTTAGTATCTTTAAACTGAATTCATTTACTTAAATTCTCTCTTTTTGTTTCTATGTTGTGATTTGAAACTCCAGCCTCCCCATTCAGCATTAGGCTAGTAAGGCAGGGAAGCATTAAGTCCAAGGATAGATTATATATAGTCAACTCTGTGACTTCCAGATGATCCTTGCAGATCCACATTTTCAAGAAATACATTTGGAAAGCCATGGTAATGAATTAAACTATCTTTCAAATCGTCTACAACCTTAACAACAATATAAAGATTAAGTATCACTAATTCCCAATGAATTTATGTTTGGCTCTGTGAATAAAACCAAGCAGATGAGGGATCAGAAAATTGTTTGCATATTGCCATATATCTTTGAATTAAGACATTTTAAAAGACAATTTCAAGGGTTCTTTCAATTTCCCAGTTTTATTAAAATTAAATTATTAAATTCCCAATTTAGTGGCTTAATTTGGATGTATTTGTTTATAGTGATAAGAGGGGGATTAGAGGTTAGCAAAGCAGATGGTCAGGTAGACTCCTATTTGATTGCCATAAATATTTGATAATAAAAAATATTTTAATTTCAGGAAATGTATATTTTATAACACTTCTGAATTAAAACAGACCACCTGATTATAATGCAATATCAGAATAATTTGGCCAAATTACCTTTCTAATATTTATAGTTCATATTTCATGGGGCTTTTCTCTTTGGTAAAACTAATTTTTCTTAACTTTTCAAGTTATTATTTATGAAGAGCAATACAAGTTGCTTTAGGGAGTTTAGTTTTCCAAACAGAATTGTAAACAGAGCACCGAGGAAACTATTTAGAATCAAAGAATGACATGTTCACAATAACTTTCACATAAAATCAAATATAGTTTAGACAATCTAAAAAGTGTGTGTGTTTGTAAGTATTTGTGTGTGTGTCTGTGTGTGTGTAGCTGTTACTGTTGTTTTCCTCAATGGGGAACCTTTAAATTGAATTAGATTCAATCATATGATGGTTTTGATTGCTTTTTATTTGTTTTTGTTTGTTTTTTTCTTAAATTAGTAAATGCAGTAGACTTAACATAGACCAAATAAAAGTATTGAAAGGAAAGCCTTCCAAAGCAAATTCACTCAAATAATTCTCTCTGGGCAAAACATTTGCAATATGACAAAACTTTTCAGCTCTTTGGATTCCTTCCTGGGAGTTATGTATATTATAAACTCAGATTGGTTTGTATTTTTTACTCAACAAGTACCAACATTATTCCATTGGTTCAATTTCATCAGAACACATTTTTCTGATAGAGCTGGCTTTGTGGTTCTTATTTTAAAATCTGGGAGTAACTCCAATGCTATTAAATGAGCTCTCAAGAAGATGAAAGAGGGAGAAGGGACATGGCAGGGCCTACAAACACATAATAAAAAGTGATTCTCATATCAAATCTTATGTATCCAAGTAAGAAATAATTTATTATTTAAGGTGTTTCTACTTTTCAAAAAATTTTGACATGCCATTTTTGGTGTTGCTAAAAATTAATTTACAAAGCATGAAAGAATATTAACCTCATCACTTTATAATCACATATAATTTTTGGCCAAATATAATATGATGCACGCTGATCACTCATTTTTTTTGTCAGACCAAGTTCTTGCTGCCATTTATTTATTTTTCTTTTTTTTTTTTAAAGATTTTATTTATTTATTTGACAGAGACAGACACAGCGAGAGCAGGAACGTAAGCAGGGGCAGTGGGAGAGGGAGAAGCAGGCTCCCCGCAGAGCAGGGAGCCCGATGCGGGGCTCGATCCCAGGACTCCAGGATCATGACCTGAGCCGAAGGCAGTTGCTTAACCAACTGAGCCACCCAGGCGCCCTTGCCTTTTCACTCTTAACGGTATCTTTTTATGAGTACACAGTCTCAGTTTTAAGGTTGGTCCCACTTTTTTTTTTTTTTAAGATTTTTTTTTTTGACAGAGACACAGCAAGAGAGGGAACACAAGCAGGGGGAGTGGGAGAGGGAGAAGCAGGCTTCCCGCCGCGCAGGGAGCCCGATGCGGGGCTCGATCCCAGGACCCCGGGATCATGACCTGCGCGGAAGGCAGACGCTTAACGACTGAGCCACCCAGGCGCCCCCATTTATTTATTTTTCAAAAGCAAGTCCTCCCTCAAAGTAGAGCCAGTCCACTACAGAGAACACTTAAAATTCCGAAAGGTAAAGGTTTGTCTTTCTGTGCTTAGTATCAACGCAGCAGTGCTGACAATACTGACTCCATTGTTGGCCCTCACCTTGTTCCTGTTTCCTCCGTGACCTCTCCTGGGGCTACCTGTTCCAGGCTCCTTGGAAATTAATATACACGCCTTAGAAATGCCTGCCAAGGCCAGTATGGGGGGAGGTTTGTTTGGGCCTCTCATGAATCTGTTATGACATAGTCTTTCCTCTTCCTGACGCACAGGCTGTGCCACAAGATCTATGTGAAGGGTAGCTGTCAATTAGGTGCATGAAAGCCCTTTGAGGTGTGTGTGAACCCTCTGATCTCACTACAATGCCCTCCTGCATGTCCCTTCATTCTATGAAATCTGTGGACTAAGGTCCAGATTTTGCAGAGAATTGCTATGCAGCTGCTGTGGATCGACCATCCTCCACCCCATCCCCCCATCAGAAAGTTACCCTGAATAAAACTCCATGTAAATTGTTATGGAGTGGCCTCCTTCGTCTTCTGGTCTCGAAGTGCCTTCTCAGTTTGGGAGGTACTCTACTGTCTCTCCTCCACCTTCTAACACAACAACAGTGCCTAGAAGACTGTGTATAACCTAGTAGGTGATCTATGATTCAGAAATATTAGTTTAACTGAATTTAAAGAACCGCAGATTCTAAGTTAGGTTAAAAAAAAAATGGGCTCAAATTGGTACTAATTTGTGACAGTATGAGTGGTTATATCTAAATTTTGACCTAGGATTCTATATTTCTAGCCTAGACTGCTCAGGGTGGGTCACACAACTCTCCTCTGTGATGCCAGGGTACTCTGGATGCCTTGCTTTCACAGCCTGCTTCACACCACAATTCTATTGCTTACTCTCTATCTTACAGGTACAGGCTACAACCTTGGTTGCAGAGACTGTGTCCCATTTACAATGTGTCCTTAGTACCTTTTATTTTTTATCTTATTTTTTTAAAAGATTTTATTTATTCATGAGAGAGAGAGAGAGAGGCAGAGGGAGAAGCAGGCTTCCCGCTGAGCAGGGAGCCGGATGCGGGACTCGATCCCAGGACCCTGGGATCATGACCTGAGCCGAAGGCAGACACTTAACCATCTGAGCCACCCAGGCGCCCCTTAGTACCTTTTATAGTTATTGCAAATAGCAGAAAGTCAGTGTTTGTTAAATGAATGAACTGTATGTTTTTAAGACATATTGGGAAGTTAATAAGTTTCTGTGAAGGGCGTTGACACATTCAGTTGAGTCTCTGGACTTGCTACATCAATAATCTTGTGCGAAGGGACATACTGTTCCAAACAATAAACCTGAACTCCTATAAGGACAATTATTTTTTATTTTATTTTATTTTATTTATTTATTTGAGAGAGAGAGACACAGCGAGAGAGGGAACACAAGCAGGGGGAGTGGGAGAGGGAGAAGCAGGCTCCCTGCAGAGCAGGGAGCCCGATGCGGGACTCAATCCCAGGACCCCAGGACCATGACCTGAGCCGAAGGCAGTCGCTTAACCGACTGAGCCACCCAGGCGCCCCTATAAGGACAATTATAGAAGATAATATGCTCAAAGTAAATATTTATTACAACATTTGGACCATAGTGGTGGTAAATGAGAGGAACACAAGCATATGTGCAACATAGGCACAATATGTTACACACTTTGTCCATGAATCATATGTCAATGAACGTGTGTGAATGGATCAGAAAACCAAGTAGCTCTTCTGCCATTATCATATTCACCCACAAACTGGTTATAATGATACTGACATAATTAATTACAAGTAGAAGTTATCCAAATAATATTGATTTAAAACTTTACAAAAACACACCTCACAAAGTATAAAATACGTATCTTATGATTTCAAAAAACTAGTAATTACTTAGAGATACACCACCTGACTTAAGCTTGTAGTTGATGCAAAAGAGAAAGTATGTCATGCTCTGAAAGTGTTTATAATCTTAGAAACCTTACCTAAAACCAATACACAAGAGTTAAGCATTAAATGGCAATTATAAACAATAAAGGCATTCTGACAGAAAGGATATGAACGGGGTTTGGAGGATCCAGAATAGGATCAATGAAGAACACAGAGTTTGATTTCAGTATAAAAGAAAGGCTGGAATTCAGGTATTCCAAAATAAGTTAGATGGGATTCCTTACTGGGGAGAAGGGTTGAGCTCAGACTACTGGTCTGAGAATAGGTATGTCACATGCTAAAGACAAAAAGTTGTGGATATCTGAAGTTTTAAATGATATTGTATAGCTGGCAGTGGGAGGGGGCAGGAGTGGGAAATTTTATGAAGTCTGGATAGGATACAGAATCACAGGGATATTCTAAGATCTTGAAGAACCTGAGGAAACTACTGTGTCTTAGAATGGCTGGTCTGGAAATGGTCAGCAGGATATTTGTGGAGATGATGAAACTGTTTCAGAGAGATGAGATATTGCTATGGTCACCCTGTGTTTCAGGGTTGAAGCCCAGGGCCAGAATGAAGGGATGAATAAGAATCAAATTGGACTAAAGTTTTAACAGAATAAATAAAAACACTTAACATGAATATCCAAGATGAAAAAACAGAGATAAGAAAGGTGACTTCAATGTTCTGAACTGGAAAATTGATGAAATGGCTATTATTCTGGAGGCAAACAATTCTTCCAGTTTAGTCTTTTTTTCCTCCCTTTTTTCTAAAGTAGGCTCCACATGGAGCCCAACATGGGGCTTGAACTTACAACCCTGAGATCAAGACCTGAGCAGAGATCAGGAATCAGATGCCCAAATAACTGAGCCATCCAGGTTCTAACTAAACCTCTTAGTTTAGTCTCTTTTTATTTCAGCTTAAATACAATGGATTATTTTTTTTTATTATTTGCATGCTTCATTTCCAAATATCATTTCCCAATCAGAAAGAAGAGCAGAGAGGAGCCCAGATCAGAAGGCTGACTTCATTTTTCAAATACTTTAATTGATCCAGATTCAAGATTTTTTTTTTTTGAGAGAGAGATAGAGAGTGAGAGCGAGTCGGCGGGGGGGGGGGTACAGAGAGAGAGAGAGAGAGAGAGAATCTTAAGAAGGCTTCTTGTCCAGCATAGAGCCTGACGTGAGGCTCGATCTCACTGCCCTGAGATCATGACCTGAGCCAAAATCAAGAGTCGATCGCTTAACTGACGGAGCCACCCAGGCACCTCAGATTCAAGATTTTTAATACATAATTTCCAGTTCTGCAAGGAAATTCATTAAGGTAAAGAACAACAAAATTACCATATTTAATGAGTAACTTGCATGGATAATCAGATTAATTATATATATTTTCTCAGAGTTTGAGTTCTACCTCAAATGATAATGGTCAGATGAGAAGAATTTGATAAGCTTCTCAGATGACTGAAACAAAGACAGCAAATGGTTATTCATAAATATTGAGCTATTCACACCAAAACAGACAATGAAATGTTCTGGACAGGACTGAAAATCAACTCCAGAGAGGGTGGGGCTTACGGGTAGAAAAAGAAAGAACTGTGGGATGCAAATTTGACTCAAGCTTTTTTTAAATTGCTTTAAAATTGATTTTAGCATTGATATTAAAGTAAAATACCAGCATTAGTAAGATAAAATATGTTATAAAGAATATGGATCCTAGAATCAGACTGCCTGATTTTGAGTCCTGTAACTCAGTAGGTCTGTGACCTGGGGAAACCTACATAGCTTCTCCAACCTGTTTTCCCTTGTATGAAATGAGCATAATAATTTTACTTTCAGGATATACATGTCATAAATATGAAGGAATTTCCTCCATATAATGCTCTTGATACAAAAGGCCTAACACATAGTTCATGCTCAATTTTGAAACATTTTTAAAAGAGGGAAGAGAATTTGCCATTTCAAATTTCTCCATTACAGAGAATGATTAACTTTTTCTTTGATAATTTAAATTTCTTGTTTTCTATTTTGTTTTACTTTATATTTTTTAACAACTTGATCAGGATATGATTGACATACAATAAACACCATATATTCAAAGTGTATAACATGATCAGTGTTGAAATATGTATATACCTGTAAAATCATTTCCATAATCAAGATATTCAATATATCCAACAACTCCAAGAACTTCTTTGCCCATTTGTAATGCATCCCTCCTTCCTTAGGTCTTCCCCTACAATCCCTAGGCACTGTTGATCTTCTGTCACTACAGATTAATTTGCATTTCATAGAATTTTTAATAATCATGCATATGTGTATTTATCACATACTACATTTAAAAAATATATAATGCTTCATGCATAGTACAATAAACATAACAGCATGCTACATTTTCTCCACTATCAACCCTTTTCTTGTTGTAGTCAAGTATTTCTACATATATTCTAAACCCTACAATATATTTTTTTGTTTTAAATTGTCAATTATATCTTAAAGATATTTTAAAAGATAAAAATTTCTTTTACAAGTAGCTACATTTTAAAAATTTTCATTATTGAAGTGTGGTTGACATGCAATGTTATATTAGTTTCGGGTGTAAAACATAGAGATTTGACAATTCTATATTATTACTCAGTGCTCCCATGGTAAGTGTAGTCACCAGCTGTCACTGTACATTATCACAATATTATTGACTATATTCTCTATTCTGTACCTTTCATTCCTGAGAGTTATTTATTTTATAACTAAGTTTGTACCTCTTAATCCCCTTTATCTGTTTCACCTATTCCCCCATCCCTTTCCATCTGGCAACCACTGGTTTGTTCTCTTTTTGGTTTTTTGTTTCTTCTGTTTTTTAGATTTCACATATGAGTGAAATCATATGGTATTTGTCTTTCTCTATCGGACTTATTTCACTTAGCATTATACCCTATAGGTTCATCCTTGTTGTCACAAATGGCAGGATCTCATTCTCTTTATGGCTCAGTAATATCCCATTTTATATATATCACATCTTTTTTATCCATTCATCTACTGATGGACACTTAAGCTGCTTCCATATCTTGGCTATTATAAATAATGCTACAATAAACATAATGCTGCAATAAACATAGGGGTGCATATATCTTTTCAAATTAGTGTTTCTGGTTTCTTTGGATAAATATCCAGTAGTGGAATTACTGGGTTGTCTGGTATTTCTTTCTTTCTTTCTTTTTTTTTTTTTTAGATGTTTTATTTATTTATTTGAGAGAGAGAGAGAATGCAAGTGGGGAGGGGAGGAGGGGGAAGAAGAATCTGAAGCAAACTCTGCACTAAGTGCAGAGCCCAGTGTGGAGCTCGATCCCATGACCACAAGATCATGATCTGAGCCAAAACCAAGAGTTGGACGCCCAACTGACTGAGCCACCCAGGTGCCCCTGGATTGTCTGGTATTTTTATTTTTAATTTTTAAGAACCTCCATACTGTTTTCCACAGTGGTTGAACCAAACTGCATTACCACCATGAAGGGGGGAGCATGAGGGTTCCTTTTTCTCCACATCCTCACCAACACTTGTTATTTCTTATCTTTTTGATACTAGCCATTCTGACTAGTGTGAAGTGATAACTCATTCTGGTTTTGATTTGCATTTCCCTGATGATTAGTGACCTTGCGTATCTTTTTATGTGTCTGCTGGCCATCTGTATGTCTTCTTTGGAAAAATGTCTGTTCAGGTCCTCTGCCCATTTTCTAATCAGATTATTTGGTGGGGGCGGGGTTTGGTGTTGAGTTGTATAAGCTCTTTATATATTTTGGATATTAACCCTTTATCAGATATATCATCTGCAAATATCTTCTCCCATTCAGTATGTTGCCTTTTTGGGTTTTTTTATTGTTTCCTTTGCTGTGCAAAAGCCTTTTATTTTGGTGTAGTCATAATAGTTCATTTTTTCTTGTTTCCCTTGTCTGAAGAGACATATCTGTAAATATGTTGCTAAGGCCGATGTCCAAAAGAATACTTCCTATGTTTTCTTTTATGAGTTTTATGTTTTGGATCTCACATTTAGGTCCTTAATCCATTTTGAGTTTATTTTTGCGTATGGTGTAAGAAAGTGGACCAGTTACAAGTACCCATATATTTACCATTTCCATTATTCTTCATTTCTTTGTATAAATCCATATTTCCACCTGGCATCAATGTCCCTCTTCCTAAAAGACTTTAAAATTTCCTGTGTAGCAGGCCTACTGGTGGATAAATTCTTTTAGCTTTTACATATCTGAAAAAAAATTTTACACTGTATTTTTAAAAGATACTGTATTAGGGTTCCTGGGTGGCACAGTCGGTTAAGTGTCTGACTTTTGGTTTCAGCTCAGGGTTGTGATCTCAGGTCAGGAGATTGGGCCCCGCGTCCAGCAGCACATTGAACATAGAGTCTCTCTCCCTCTCTCTCTCTGCTCCTCCTGCTTATGCCCTCTCTCTCTCTAAAATAAATAAATAAATATTTTTAAAAAGATAGATATGTTTGCTTGGTGCAGATTCCAAGAGAATTTCCTCTTATATTTAAATATGTCACTTCACTGTTATCAGGCTTGTACTGTTTTCAAAGTAAGTCTGTTGTCATTGTTTTCTTTATTCCTCTGTACATATTATATCTTTCTTCCCTGGTTGTTTGTAACACTTTCTGTTTATCATTAGTTTAAGCCATTTGATTATGATGTGCTTTAGTGGTTTTTATTCATGTTTCTTATACTTGGTATTTTTTAATTTTCTTGATCTGTGAATTTTCAGTTTTCATTAAGTTTGGAAAACTTTTAGCCTTATTTCTTCAAATATTTACTTTGCTCTCTCTTTCAGAAAATTCACTCACATATTTGGCCACTTGAAGTTGTCTCAACACCTTACTGGTGCTCTATTTATTACTGTTATTATTATTAATCACAGTTACTATTATTTAGTTTTTGTGTTTTATTTGGCATAAATATATATTTTCTGCTGCTATGTCTTCAAGTTTACTAGTCCCTTTTTCTGCAGTGTCTAATTGTGTATTGATCCAACCACTGTGTTTTTCATATTAAACATTAGATTTCTTTTTTTTTTTTTAAAGATTTTATTTATTTATTCATTAGAGACAGAGAGAGAGAGGCAGGGGGAGAAGCAGGCTCCCAAAGAGCAGGGAGCCCGATGCGGGACTCAATCCCAGGACCCTGGGATCATGACCTGAGCCGAAGGCAGATGCTTAACCATCTGAGCCACCCAGGCGCCCTAAACATTAGATTTCTTAATATTTATAAATTCAATTTTGGTCTTTATCATATGTTGCCGCTGTCACCTTAACAGAGTCTTGCTCTTCTCTACTTTCTTGAACATATCTAATATAGCTATAATAACTCATTTAATGTCCTTGCATATTATGTTATCTATTTCTTATCTGTTTACATTGATTATTTTTTTCAACATGTCCTGTATTTTCTTGCTTAATCACATGCTTGGTAATTTTTGTTTGGTTGTCAGGTATTGTTAATTTTATTTTGTTTGATGCTGGATACATTTAATCTTTTTAAATATTTTTTTAAGATTTTATTTACTTATTTGAGAGAGTGAGAGAGAGAGGGCATGAGTGGGGGGAGAGGGTCAGAGGGAGAGAGACAAGCAGACTCCCCACTGTGCTGGGAGCCAGACACAGGGCTTAATCTCAGGACCCTGAGATCATAACCTGAGCTGAAGGCAGACACTTAACTGACTGAGCCATCCAGGCACCCACCCCTCTTTTAAATATTCTTTATCTTTGTTCTGAAATGCAGTTAAATTATGTAGAAACTGTTTTATCCTTTGGAGATTTGTTTTTAAGCTTTATTAGGTAGAGCCATAGCAACTTCTCATCTATGCCTAATATTTTGATCTGGTACAAAGGCACTACTAATCCTTTGGGTTTTCTAACATGTTTTTTAATATAGATATATTTCCCAAAACTTGATTAAAAATTTTAAACATACAAAAAAACTAAAAGGTGTTTATAGTGAGTAACTATATATCTACCACCTATATTCTATGATTGCCATTTATAACATATAGTTATAAACTATAACATATAGATATATGTATCCCTTTATCCACCTCTCAATCCACCTGAAGTTTACTTTATCTATATTAATCTAGCCACTCCTGCTTTCCTTTGATTAGCTTTTTTATTGTATATCCTTTTCCATCCTTTTAATATCAATCTAGATATACCGTTATATTTGAAGTGAGTTTCTTATAGACAGCATGCTATTTAGTCATATTTTTTAATACATCTACTAATTTCTGTCCCTTAATTTGTGAATTTACCATTTATATTAAATTTAATTTTTGATATATTAAGTCTGACATTCTATTTTTGGTTTTCTATCTGTTCTGTTTTTTGTTTTTTTGTTTTCTTTTTCCAGCATTCCTGGAATGAGTTCATTGGAGATGTTTTTAATTTCCAATTTGCTTTTTCTGTAGTATATTTGTGTGCATCTCTTTGTATAATTTTTAGTTTTTGCTCTAGTTATTCCATTATATATACATAATTTATTTCAATCTATTGGTGTCAACATTTTACTAGTTCAAGTAAAGTGTAAAAACTCCATGTCCTATTACCTTCCTTTGTATATAATGCTCTTAAATATTTCATTTACATATATTGAGAACCACATCAACAAGTGTTATAAATTTTGTTATAAATTATAAATATAAATTCAGCTGTCCTCCATAGTTTAGAAAACTCAAGAAAACAAGGAAATTGTTATAAATATAAATTCAGCTGTCTTCCATAGTTTAGAAAACTCAAGAAAACAAGGAAATTGTATTTTCTATTGTATTTTTCTATATGTTTGCTCTTTTGATTGTTCTTTCTCACTTTCTGATATTTCAAGACTCTTTTTAACCTATGTGCTTTAGGTTTAGATAACTTCCTTTAGCCATTCTTCTAAAATAGATATGATGGTGACATATTCTTTTAGTTTTTCTTCATTTGAGAATATCTTGATCTCCTCTTCATTCCTGAAGGCTGTTCTCTATGGATGAAGAATTTTGATTTGACAGTTCTCTTCTTTCACTATGTGAAAAATGTGGTGCTACTTCATTCTGGCCTCCATGGTTTATTATGAAAACTCTGCTGTCACTTGAATCGTGTTTACTCTATAGGTAAAATGTCATTTCTCACTCACGGCTTTATGCCTAGTTTTCGTAAGTTTGACTATGATGTATTTTGGCATTTTTTAAAATATTGTTTGGGATTTGCTCAGTTTCTTGAATCTGTGGTTTAAGTCTTTTGCCAAGTTTGAGAAATTTTCAGTTATTATTTTTTTAATACCTCTTCATCCCAACCCTCTTTCTCCTCTCCTTCTGGAATTCTGATGATGCGAATGTTAGATCTTTTGTTATGGTCCCACACATCCCTGAGGTTTTATTTTGTTTTTCCCTCACTTTTCTGTCCATTGTTCAGATTAATATGTATTGTCCTAAACTCAACTTCACTGATTGTTTCCTTTGTTCCCTCCATTCTGATGTTGAGCATACCCATTGAGGAATGCTTCATTGTTATTGTGTTTTTATTTCTAAAATTTCCATTTGGTTCTTCTTTGTGTATTCTATTTCTTTTCTGAGAATTTCTATATCTTTGCTAAAATTCTATTTTTTCTTCATTTGTTTAAAGTGTATTCATAATTGTTCACTGAATCAACTTTATAATGGTTGTCTTAAAATCCTTTTCCAATAATTCTAACAGCTATAGGATTTCTTTGATGGCTTTCTCTCATTCAAGTTCAATTATTTCTGGGTTTTGGCAGGAGGGGTGATTTTCAAATAAAACCTGGGCATTTCAAGTATTATTTTATGAGACTCTGGGTCTTATTTAGGTATTTTGTTTTGGTGTCCTTTCTCTGATGCCACTCCAGCAAGTGAAGAGGATGCCTCCTCACTTCTGCCAGATGGAACAATGGATGGAAATACAGGGTCCCTCCTCCACTGACACCCTGGAGCCTATATCCACACGGCCCTATACTGACACTGTAAGGAGGAGGCCTTATTCCTGGGTGGTCATGAAAGTTCTGAATCTTCAAAAGACTTCCTCTCATACTACCCCAGCAGGAAGGAGGCATGACGCCTCATTACCACCATGGGAGGTGGAAGTCCAAGCTCCCCATATGGTCTCCACTGACACCATGGAAGAGGGGTGGAAGGTAAATGCCCCAGTCCCTACGGAGTCTCCTCTAACACCACTCTAGTAGAGTGTTGGAGCACCTTGTCATAGCCTGACAATGGTAGAAATCTAGGTTCTTTGCTCAGCCTTTCCTTCTAGGAGTGTAAATGGGGCCACACTTTTTCTATGGTGTTTGTTTTGAGTGGACAGCTATTATCTATCTTAGTAGACTGCCCCTTTCCTGGTCTTCTAGTTAGAGAGAATAGACTTTTGTTAGGGCTTTGTTTTGTCTGTGCCCATTGGTATTTCTATGTTGCTGACTTCTTCAACACTCAGCCCAGGATTGATGAGGCAAAAAGAAAGCCTAGGGAACCTAACACATGTCATTCCTTAGATCCTGAGATCTCTAGCTAGTCTGTCTCTTCTTCCCTCACCTGCTTGAAATATGGCTATGAAATTAATGTATGAGGAAGCCAATATGGCTTAATATAGGGTGAGAGGCCAAGCTGAGAACTTACATGTCCCAAATATGTGAGGCCATCTTGGATCTTCTAAACCAACTAATCCTCCAGCTGAATGTAGCTGCATGAACCCAGGTGAATCCAGCAAGGAATCATTCAGTCAACTGACTGAATTACTAGAAATATAACAACTAATGTTAAAAGCCACTAAGTTTTAGGAAGTTTTTTTCTGGAAAGAACTGATACACTGGTCATACTAGAATAACATTCATAAAATTGTGGTCCCTGGTATTCAGAAATTCTACAAGTTTGGGAGGTAGAAAATTGTGGTACTGCCAGGTTTATTTGGACATTCTTTATGTTTTTACAGAAATGACAGGACATCGAGGAGAAGCATCATATTTTTAAATGTTATGCATTTTAATTTTTAGCAAAACTTCATTGCAGTGTCTGTTTCTTTATTCCTTTTCCCCCTTAAAAAGAGACCCTCTCTGCAGGTGAAGGATCTTCACTGCTGTAAATTATCTACACCTCCTCCACCCCATTTGCACAAATATACTGCCTTTCCAAGAATAAGAAGAAAATGAAAGGTCACCAGAAAGAATGTTTTTCTTAGGGTACACTCCTGAAGATAACCTGGGCTCATTTGTGGAAGCAGCCAAAAAGGAAAGCCCCATGCTGGAAATTGGAAGAAAGAGCATGCCCCAATGGGAGAGTCCGCAAAGCTCTTAGACGCTGTGGGGTTTTCATGCAGGTGAGCATCTTGATCCAAGTATGCTCTGTGCTTGTTTTATCTTTTTTTTACTTGGAGAAAAAGGAAGAATTTGTTCATCTCTGTGGAGAGTTGGGGGGTATTATCTGTTACAAGCCCTGGAGTTTCATTAGTTCTTACCACAGGAATTGTTACTAAATGAGCTATAGGAATTAATGGCCCTCCAAACGGTCAGAAATTTCATCCCTTTACTAACAGTTAGTAATATAACAAAGCAATGGCAAACGCCAGTGAAGTGAAGACCGTATTGTACAGACTACTAAGTTTTGCTGGCATCTAGAAATGTTATGAATTACTGTAGTAATAGAAGCCAATGTGGCATATGGCACATGGCATATTTTTAAATGTTACACATTTTAATTTTGGGCAAAAGTTCATTGCGGTGCCTGTTTCTTTATTCCTTTTTTTTCCCCTTGAAAACAGACCCTCTCTCAGTAGCTGAAGAATGCCAATTGTAAAATGTCGATACAATGTTACATTAATTGGCACCCTTTATAAAATATCTCAATTTAGTTAACAGAGCTAGAGTAGACATTAAAAATTTATAAAATAGTAGAAGGCTGTGAGTATTTTGTTATATAAATATACATACCAAACACACACATACAGAAACATACATGTGGATATTTCAATGTATTGTATGTGTGTTCCTAGGGATAGAACAATGACTATTATTTCAGTTATCTTTGGATGCATAAAAACCATGACAAAACTTAATGACTTAAGACAAAAAAAAGTTATTTCCTATGATTCTATGGGTTATCTGGGTGGTTTATCTGATTTGTGCCAGCTTGTCTGATATTTATGGTTAATAGGAGTCTCAGCTAGGGCTGGATGACTTAGGATAGCCTCACTCACACATCTGTTGTTGGCAGACTGGTTAATCTGGGGAGTCTCAGCTGTGATGGCTCATTTCTGCTCCACATGATCTCTTATCCTCCAATAGGTTGTCCTGAACTTCTTCACATTGTGGTCCCTGGATCCAAAAGAGCAGCAAGAAAGGATAAGTCCAATTCTGAAGAATATGTGAGCCTCTGCTTGCATCACTTTTGTCAATGTGCTATTATCAGAGCAAATCACATGGCCAAAGCCTGATTCAAGAGGTGGGGAAATGGATTCCACCTCTTGAATGTGGAGGAGTTGTCAAATATTCTGACAATTTTGCAATCTACCTCAGCTGGGGACGTTGAGAGCCTATTCATTTTTTATATCTCTATAATGCTAATCCTACTCTCCTTGCATATGAATACAGACATATCATGAGAATAACATTTTGTTTGTTTGTTTCCATTTTGGAAAGGGATTATGCCTTATTTATCTTTGTTGTCTTGGAACAAGTTCCATCCAATGTTTGGGACTTGATTGTTACTTTATGGGTATCTGATGAATAAATAAATATGTAAACAAATGAAGATATATATGCACAGAAATAATATTTAACTGTAATTAAATGATGAAAAAGTATAATAAAAGATGTAACATATCTCAGATACTTGAGGTCAAATTTGTAACATTTACATTACTTTCAAAAGTACCAAACAAACTTATGATAGTCTATCTTAGGAGTCAGCAAACATGTCACCAGCTGTCTGTTTTTGTTTTTTAATAACCAATGGGATTTTACTTATTTATTTATTTGAAGCATTTTTTAAAAGTTAAATTCAATTAGCCAACTTATAGGCTGCCTGTTTTTATAAAGAAAGTTTTATTGGAACTTTATGAACAGCCACATCCATTCAGAGAGGTACTCTCTATGCGGGTTTTTGTACTACAATGGCAGATTTGAGTAGCTGGTGACAGAGACTGTGAGGTCAGCCATGCAAAAAAAAGACTTAATAACTGACCTTGAAGAAAATATTTGCTGACTATTGTAGTATTTGAATATTTGAAACAATGAATTGGTATAGCATTCTCAATGTTATATTTAGTAGAATATCATAGAATATATATATATATGTATATATATATATATCATTTACATTGTATCATGGGTTAATAAGCATTGTGCTAAGAGTTTATATACAAATTATAAAATCCAATATTTACAATAACTGTGATTTAGGTATTTTTAAAACACTATTTTTAGTTAGTAAATAGTATAACTGGGAATCCAAATCAGTTCTGTATGTTTCTAAATCTGTGCTCTTAATCTTTATGCTATATTGATAGCTGGTATGTAAAGAATAACAATGTGGAGAATAAAATTCATTAAATGACTCCCCACAAAAGGAGTCAAGTTTGGATAGGTAAGTGACAATGTGCTAGCATCTTTTCATTCTACAAAAGACATTATCTGGATACCCAGAAGTGAGATGGTTGGATCATATGGTATTTTTATTTTTAATTTCTTGAGGAATCTCCATTCTCTTTTCCACAGTGGCTATACCAGTTCACATCCCCACTAACAAGGGTTCTCTTTTCTCCACATCCTAGCCAGCATTTAGTATCTTTTGTATTTTTCATAATGGACATCCTAACAGGTATGAGGTGTTATCTCACTGGCCTGGGTATATACATCCTAAGGAAAACAAAACCATCATCTTGAAGACATAACTCCCATGCTTATTGCAGCACTATCTAGAAGAACAAAGATGGAACTAACCTAAGTGTCCACTGGACACTTATGGAAATGTCTCACACACACAAACACACACACATACACACACACACACACACTGTGCTATACTATTCAGTCTCAAAAAAGAAGGAAACTGTCATGTATGACAATGTGGATGAATGTGGAGGTCATTATGCTAAGTGAAATAAGCCAGACAAAAAAAGACAAGTACTTCAGGTTATCACTTATATGTAGAATCTTAAACAAACAAACAAAAGAAAGTTGAACTCATAGAAACAGAAAGTAGAATGGGTGGTTGTCATGAGGTAGGAGAAATAAAGAGGCTGGTAAGGGTACAAACTTTCAGTTGTAAGATGAATAGGTCTGAGGATCTAATGTATACTATGTATACATATGTGTATACTATGGTGACTATACTTGATAACACTGTACTGTATAATTAAAATTTGCTAAGACAGTATAACTTAAGAGTTCTCTCTCTCTCTCTCTCTCTCTCACACACACACACACACACACACAGAGGTAAATTGTGAGGTGATGGATGTGTTAAACTTGGAGGGAATCCTTTCCCAATGTATGTATCCATCAAATCATCACATACACTTCAAACATCTTACAATTTCATCTGTCAACTAAACCTCAATAAAGAAGAGAGAGACATCCTTTTCAATTGAGCGGGGATTTCTAAAGAAATATAAATGAAGTGATGAAAATGGAAGAGGAGAGTTATGAAATCAGACCAAGACTTTCTGTGGATATAGAGGTATTACATCCTTACAACAAACCAAAACACTGTGATCAACAGTATTGACCCAAACAAATATTGAGTGCCCAATTTTCAGTGTTGGCAAAAGTGTTCCTATATGCCTTTCCTGAGTCTCCTGGCATTTTGAGTGAGGAGGGAAGGATGTCTGGGAGGAGTTCTTGCTTATTCAATGAAAGTAATAGATGCATAAGGATTGATTCTCCCCAGAGTAATTTTTATTAAGTTTTAGTAATTGAATCCCCTTCCTCTAACTGACCATGCCACTTGAAGAAATGAAAAGTTAATCGTCCTAAAAACAGAATGAAAGAAAAAGAGAAGAGAGATAGATTGAATAGATAGAAAACCAGGAAAGTAGGGATAAGTAAATAGATAATTAGAGTGTCAAAATGGCATTAAATAGTCCATGCAACCTTGTAATATTCCTGTGGTGATTTTATAGCTACTTAGAAATAAGTGTAGGATAGTTGAAAACACATAAAAGTGAAATGTTTATAAAGGTTGGATTTTCCCTTGTGGACAATCATTTCATTAAAATAAGAGGAAACAAAAAAATTAATTGATTTAATTGTAGCTTTGGACAGTAAATTCTCATATAACATATCCCACCCATAGCACACATAGTTGTTAATTGAAAATCATGGATTTTGGGGGCACCTGGGTGGCCAAGTCAGTTAAGCACAGACTCTTGATTTCAGTTTAAGTCATGATCTCAGGGTCATGAGATTGAGCCCCACACTGGGTTCTGCGCTCAGCACTGAGTCTGCTTAAGACTCTCTCAACCTCTCCCTCTGCTCCTCCCTGAGCTTGTGCTCTCTCTCTCTTCCTAAAATAAATAAATAAAATCTTTTTAAAAAAAAAAGAAAACCATGGATTTTTTTATACAGATATATGGCAGGCAAACTTACTTTGCTCTGTCTTGCTTAGTGTGACTTTTTTACAGTACGTATCCATTGGCTCAAGTAAGATAAAAGAATAAAAACCTGCAATATTTTATAAATATGTGTATATTATCTGTTTTATTCCATTTTTAATATTATAATCCAACTAGTAAATAAAATAACAGTGTAATTTATTTAATGTTTATTAGGTGTCAGGCATAGTGTTAAATATTTTAAGTGCATTAACTTAGTAAACCATAAAACAAAAATACTATTCCTGCTTTATAGTTAAGAAATAAGAGCTTAGAGAGAAAAATGACCTACGCTGGCTCACACAGCTCTTAGAAGTAAGGAAATTAGCCCAGCTCTTTTTGAATCCAAGTTCATTCCAGATATATATTTAACATCTTTGATTTAAAAAGAGTATTATTTTATTTTGTCCTAAAATCACACCTTAGATACAAAAAGATGAGTTCTATAACACTAGGCACAAGTATCATCTTACTTAGTTCTCAGTTGTTCTTGGTGTGTTTGTTTTGTGTTCCCTAACCAGTTGACTAGCTCAGTATCTTTAATTCCTTGAGCTCCTTTGTTCCCATGAGTCCCCCAAGGATACTGCCTAACCCCAGCATGTAGCCTATAGCTCTGAGCATAAAATAAGTATTCAATTAATATTTTTCAATTAATTGAAAAGAGCAGATATTGTTATATTGAGTTCAAAGGCATTAAATTGGCTTACCTATATCCATATTCTTAATAACCAAAGTAGTATTAAAGTCCATATCCTAACCTCTATTTCTCTTTCAGCTAGGCAAAGTTGTTTCCAAGAGTTGAGATTTACTGTATTTCATAATAGTGTATCCCTCTACAATTTTGCTTAGCAAAATATTTACTTTACATTTGGTGCCATTCCCTTCTTATCGCATTTTTGACTCTCTATTCTCATCTTCAGTGAGAATCATATTTATTTGATAACAGATTTTATAATCATATTGTTTCTAGGTAAATATTAATTATGACCTCATGCTGTTCCAAACTCATCTGTAATTTTCATCTCTTATCCCATTTATCTATCTTTGCTAGGTTAATCTTGCCCATCACCCCTAGTGTCCTGCATCATTGACACAACCATTCCTACTCAAATTTACCTCTTTCAATCTTAGTTATTCTGCCACTGCTGCAGTCAGTTTAGAGCATAAGATTTACTTAATTTCACCCTTACTTCTAGAATCACAAAAAAAATCTCAAATTTAGAAAATCAATTACTTCAAAGTCTAGTTAAATTGCTGTCCTATCTGAAATTTGATTTCTCTGAGTTTTCCCATCCATTTTCTTTTCAAAACCAGCATATATGAAAGCCCGATTTTGTGATTTTTGTGGTTATTGTTTCTATATTCATTGTTAGGAATTTCCACCTGCTGAACAGTTGCTCAGTGAACAGCTCAGAGTATGTCACATTTAAAGAATATTCTGTTACACTTTGCAACCTAATGGGACGGAGCCTTTTTACCCTACTTCCTGGGCTTTGCTAGAGAATGATATTGTTTATTATGTTCTGATAACAAAAATTCCCACATATCCTGTTGCTAACAGCTGTTCTGTGAATGGAGCAGTGAGTAGGAGGAAATGGCAATTCTTATAAAATCAAGCCCCTTTCCCAATCCAAGAACAAACTGCACTTGGTTTGATAAGCCTCATGAGAACCAAAAGAAACACTTGAGTACTCTGTTTCTTTGCTTGAGCAAAATTTATAGAACTAAATTTAAATTTAAATAGTTAGCATACTCTGAAAACCTTTGGTGTATGACACAAGTCATTTAATTTATACAACAACTGTCAAGATGGAAAGTTTGTTTAAGTTTTTTTTAATACACAAGTTAGCCCATGAAGCTAGGATGCACTAACAAGGTCAACAGCTGAATTTGAATCTTCTCTGAATCACTTACCTCAAAATAGTTAAAGGGAGTGGATTGATGGCTCAGGCTCAGGATAATGGAAGGAGGTTGACAGAACAGTGGTAGAGCTCTCTGCTTGGAAGCACAGTTTTTATTAGTATGTGTTATAATAAACAGTACAGATAATGATATAAAAGCTGTACCAATCAAAGCTCAAGATGACATAAAATTTCAATCGTATATGGTAGATCTAGATAGCTTGGAAGGTTTAATTATGTTGCATACCTCTAAGTACACCTATCAGGTTGACAGACTGATCCCATATCATCTGCCAGTTTAGCAAATGACATATTAGCACTACTTGATTCTATATTTAAGTCATACTCATTAATGTCTTTTGTCAGTGCACAATTAAAAACTTGCCTTAAAGTTATTTTAAAAAGAATGTTTGGGCAATCAGGGTCAATACACTTTAATGCATTATATCATCAAGCATAAACTTTGGTTACCATTTCAAGTAAACTGATAAGCTAGAAAATAAAAGAATTAACATTGTATATCTAATATTCCAAGATGATTCCAATGACAATATAGAGAGTGACTTATTTTTGAGAACTTATTAGGTATTGTATTTTACCTATATCTTATTTAGTATTAGGGAGCAAATAATCTTGAGTATTAGTGACACTATTGATGGCTGTGTGTTGGTTCAGCCCTAGAAATAGTCCTCAGGGTTCATGAAATTGAGTTTTTCTAGTACTCCAGCACATGCTAATATTTTTCTCTTGCACAAATAAAGTTAGCCAATCATAAAGAAATTTTTTTTTCTCAAACCTCTCAAGTCTAACTAAATATAAACATACTTCTAGTAGACTAACAACATTTATTAAATTGAATTGGGAATAATGAAATAATTCAGCAATGACTTTAACAATATTCACTTAAAAAGTAAAGCAACAAGCATTTCAGAGGTTTACTATGTGCCAGATAATATACCAGATGCTATGTAAAAATTTCTTCTAATTCTCACAACCCCCTTCCCTCCAGTTTAAAACTATCATCCTCATTTAGCTGTGTAGGGACTGAAAAACTAAAGTGGATGGGTTTACCAACTTAAGTAGCTGCTACAGTCAACCCAATGTTTCTGGCTCCAAATCCCACATCCTTACCACTACAAACATTGACTGAGCACCTGCCATGTGCAAGATGTTTGTAGGTCTTACCAGGAATCAAATATGCCCTCAAGTATTTACAAGGTAAGAAAAATAACAGGAAAAGAACAGAAAACTATATTCCAGGAAAGAATGTGATACTGTTCAAAAGTGAGTGATCATGTGACTTTGAGATAGAAAGGAAACAAAAAGAGTCCTTGGAAGAACTCTTGGAAATGCATATTTCCAGGACTGCACACCAATGGTAATGAACCTGGCAAAGAGTGGGTGAAGACTGATATTCTGTTGCAAAAAGTATTCAAAATGCACTACCTCAGAGGTTGCCTCCTGAGCTCCCAACATTTGTGATTACCCATCAGGCATGGTTAATTATCAACAGAATTTCACAAAGAAAAGTCATAGGAGATGTAGCTCAGTATAAAAGAAACACACTGAGTAATGATGAATACATGGATGTAACTGGACCTATAATAGGTAATATACTCCAGAAAAGTTGTTATTTTTGTATTTATTTTTTATGTGCTTACCCTCAAACTCTGAGAAGAGCCCAAGGAGTTGATGCTACTAGCTGTGAAGCTGGGTTTTAGGATCTCCCTTCCCATTGCAAAAATTGATGCTTCTGTTACTTTTCTAAATCGGAATTTAGTATAAGAGCTCAGGTTGATGGACTGGGAGAATAAATATTGTTATAATGTCCAACCTATCCAAAGCAATCTACAGATTTAATGCAATCCCTATTAAAATACAAACAGCATTTTTCAAAGAACTAGAACAAATAATACTAAAATTTATATGGAACTACAAAAGACCCTGAATAGCAAAAGCAATCCTGAAAAAGAAGAACAAAACTGGAAGTAATCACAATTCCAGATTTCAAGATATATTATAAATCTCTAGTAATCAGAACAGTATGGTACTGGCATGAAAATAGACACAGATCAATGGAATAGGACGGGAAACCCAGAAAGAAACCCACAATTATCAATTGTGGGTCATTTAATCTTCCACAAAGGAGGCAAGAATATGCAATGGGAAAGACAGTCTCTTCAACAAATGGTGGGAAAACTGGACAACTACATGCAAAAGAATGAAACTGGACCACCTTCTTAGACCATACACAAAAATAAACTCAAAATGGATTAAAGACCTCAATGTGAGACCTGAAATCATATAAATTCTAGAAGAAATCTCTGACATTGGCCATGGCAATATTTTTCTAGGTATGTCTCCTGAGGCAAGGGAAACAATGCAAAGATAAAATAACATCAACAAAAGCAAAGATGAAATAACATCAACAAAACTAAAAGACAACCTACCAAATAGGGGAAGATATTTGTAAATGACATATCCTTTAAAAGGTTAGTATCCAAAATTTACAAAAACAGACACATAGATCAATGGAACAGAATAGAGAGCCCAGGAATGGACCCTCAACTCTATGGTCAACTAATCTTTGACAAAGCAGGAAAGAATATCCACTGGAAAAAAAGACAATAAATGTAATTGGGAAAATTGGACAGTCTCTTCAATAAATGGTGCTGGGAAAATTGGGCAGTCACATGCAGAAAAATGAGACTAGATCACTCTCTTACACCATACACAAAGATAAACTCAAAACGGATGAAAGACCTAAATGTGAGACAGGAATCCATCAAAATCCTAGAGAAGAACACAGGCAGTAACCTCTTCAACCTCGGCCACAGCAACTTCTTACAAGACATGTGTCTAGGGCGCCTGGGTGGCTCAGTTGGTTAAGCGACTGCCTTCGGCTCAGGTCGTGATCCTGGAGTCCCGGGATCGAGTCCCACGTCGGGCTCCCTGCTCGGCGGGGAGTCTGCCTCTCTCTCTGACCCTCCCCCCTCTCATGCTCTCTATCTCATTCTCTCTCTCTCAAATAAATAAATAATAAACTCTTTAAAAAAAAAAAGACATGTGTCTAAAGGCAAGGGAAACAAAAGCAAAAATGAACTATTGGGACTTCATCAACATAAAAAGCTTCTGCACGGCAAGGGAAATAGTCAACAAAACTGAAAGGCGACCTATGAAATGGGAGAAGATATTTGAAAATGACATTACAGATAAAGGGCTGGTATCCAAGATCTATAAAGAACTTCTCAAACTCAACACTACAAAAACAAATAATCCAGTCAAGAAATGGGCAGAAGACACGAACAGACACTTCTCCAAAGAAGACATACAAATGGCTAACAGACACATGAAAAAATGCTCCACATCACTAGCCATGAGGGAAATACAAATCAAAACCACAATGAGATACCACCTCATACCAGTTATATGGCTAAAATTAACAAGACAGGGAACAACAAATGTAGGCGAGGATGTGGAGAAAGGGGAATCCTCTTACACTGTCAGTGGGAATGCAAGCTGGTGCAGCCACTCTGGAAAACAGTATGGAGGTTCCTCAGGAAGTTAGAAATAGAGCTACCCTACAACCCAGCAATTGCACTGCTGGGTATTTACCCTAAACATACAGAGGTAGTGAAAAGAAGGGGCACATGCACCCCAATGTTCATAGCAGCAATGTCCACAATAGCCAAACTGTGGAAGCAGCCGAGATGTCCTTCAACAGATGAATGGATAAGGATGTGGTTCATATATACAATGGAATATTATTCAGCCATCAGAAAGGATGAATATCTACCATTTACATCAACATGGATGGAACTGGAGAGGATTATGCTAAGTGAAATAAGTCAAGCAGAGAAAGACAATTATCATATGGTTTCACTCATATGTGGAATATAAGGAATAGCACAGAGGACCATAGGGGAAGGGAGGAAAAATTGAATGGGAAGAAATCAAAGAGGGAGCCAAACTTGAGAGCCTCTTGACTCCTGGAAACAAACTGAGGGTTGTGGAAAGGGATGTAGGGGGGTAGATGGGGTAACAGGGCGATAAACATTAAGGAGGGCACGTGATGTGATGAGCACTGGGTGTTATATGCCACTAATGAATCATTGTACACTACACCAAAAACTAATAATGTACCATATGTTGGCTAATTGAATTTAAATTTAAAAAAAATTTTTTTAAAAGTTCATCAAGGTAGACATCAAATTATATAAATAAATTATATAAATAAACTCAAATCCCAAAAGGCATTACTCATGGTGTTCTCTTAGTTTTGTTATCCTGAATGTCACATCTTCAAATCCCACTCAATCTTGGAAGATTAGTTTAAGTCCTACCTTTACCAGAAAGCCTTCCAAGCAGCTTTAGGCTTTCTAAAATTGTAGTGTTTATGACATTAAAAAACAAAAAAAAATTCCAGTGTTTTATTTTATTCTATAATGTATCATCATTTCTTTATATCTTAAAATCATGTGACAACAAATTAACTACTTTCTCCACATTGTTAAATGCCTGCATACCTTTCTTTACTATTTTTTCTATGGCTCTTATACTAATTTACTGGATACCATCTTGGTCATAATGTTATATTTATTACATACTATATATAACTGTTTAGTTCAGGTTTTAAATTTCAGTCTGCCTTCATAGGGTAGGTATAACCACAGGAAATAGTTTTTAGTCATTCTGTTTTTTTAAATGTATGTATTGTTAATAAAGGCTGCTCGTGAAAGGCCAGTATTATGAGTTTTAAGTCAAATACAGAGTAAAGAACACTAGTAACAGAAATCCAAGCTAAAGTCCTTTAGATGGAGCCAATAACCAGCAAAAAGACAGAGAAACTGAAAGAAAATGTCAAGTGTTATAGACAGGAATAGAATTGTAGCTGAGATGTAGACCCCTGATTCAGGAGCAAAATGAAATCTGGATGGAAAAATGATTGGGAAGGTATGAAGAAAGGCAAGGAAAGTTGTCTTAATCTTCCCAACTCTTAAACCCATTGGAGAAGTTCTTGAATGGTATGTAGTATGGATCAAGATTTTTTCCCCCAGTATGAATATTCAATGAAGTCAGCATTTTTTACTTAAAAAACAAAAAACCCCCTTTCTCCTTCACTGTATTGTATAATAACGCTATTGCCATTAATCAGGTGATCATTTATGTGTAGACCTATTTCTGGTCTCTATTCTCTTCCATTTGCCTATCTTTGAAAGTTTATATTTGCATAGCCTTAGAATTAAATTGCGAACTTCCACAAAAGAAAAACTTCTAGTATCCTGATTGGGCTTTAATTACATATATAGGTCAGTTTGAGGGAATTGATATTATTACCCTAGTGAATTTTCCAACTCAAGAACATGAATATGGTTTATAATTCCATTTATATAGGTTTTTCTTTTTTTTCATTTTCTTTCTTTTCTTGGCTTCACAATGATTTGTAATTTCCTGAGCAAAAGAACTTTTCAAGTAACTACCAGAACAATTTCAGTCTTTCATAATTATCCCTTTAATGTTGCTATTAATAGGTTGTTCAAATTTTTTCTTGTAATTATATTGCTTAATGCTGAAGTTTAAAAAAGAAAAAAACATTTGAATAACCCCGGAAAGTTCCTTTATGACTCTTCCTAGTTAATCCCGAACCCCCACCCCAACCAGATATAATACTTTTTTAAAAAATTTCTCTCATCATATAAGTTTTTCTATTCCCAAACCTTATATAAATAAAATCATACAATATGTACTCTGTTGCTTATGGCTTCTTCATTCAACAGTATTTTTGAGACTCAATCACGTTGTTGCATATATAAGTAGTTTGTTCATTTTTACTACTGCATAGTATTATGTTTTTGTACTGTACCATAATTTGTTTATCTATTCTCTTACTTATGAACATTTTGGTTATTTACCATTTTTGATTATTATGGGTAAAGCAGCTTTGGGTATTCTTTCACAAGTCTTTTTATACACATAAGTGTTCATTTAATTTTATTAAGATATTTAAATTTGGGGTTGATGTGGTATATGGCATTTGCATGTTTAAGTTTATTAGAAATTGCCAAACAATTTCCCAAGGTAGTTTATTGTTTATATTCCCATGAGTAATATATTGAGTTCAAGTGGCTCCATATTCTTGTCAACACTTGACATTATCAGTTTTTTAATTTTGACCATATTGTTGAATATGGAGTATTATCTTTTGCAGTTTTATTTTTAATTACCCTGGTGACTAATAATTTTGATCACCTTTTCATATGGTCATTGTTGTCTCAGATACCTTTTGTGAAGGTCCTTTTCAAGACTCTAAGCACCATTCTTTTTAAAAAAGAGGACTGCCTTTTTATTGTTGAATTCTTTATGTATTCTAGAAACAAATCCTTTGTCAGATATATGTATTATATATTTTTTCCCAGTCTGTGGCTTACTTTTTCACTTTCTTAACATTGTTTTTTATTCCTGTTTGGTTTTTTTGGGGGGGGGGGAGGACTGCTTCCTTTTTACTTTGAAATAATTTTAGATTCATTAGAAGTTGCAAAAAAAAATGCACACACACACACACACATACAGGCAGGTCCTGTGTTTTTTTCACCTGATTTTTTTTTTTTTTCCAGTGGTAGCAACTTGCCTAACTATAGGACAATATCAACACCTGGAAAATGACTTTGACATGATCCACACAGCTTATTCAGATTCTACCAGTTTTAATGCATGTGTGTGTATTTCCATGCAATTCTATAATGCATAGATTCATATAACCACCATCACAGTGAAGATACAGAACTGTTCCATACTTTAAGATACAATATGCAACACATACGCATTTTTGACAGACATTTAATTACTTTAGCCATAGATAATGCAAGAATTATAATATCACTTACTTATCACTCATTTTTTTCTTAATCAGATTAAGATCAATTTTAAATGTTGAGTCCTTTCATACATCAAACTAAAAAGTCCACTTTTGGGGCACCTGGGTGGTTTAGTCAGTTAAGTGTCACCCTCTTGGTCTTGCCTCAGATTTTATCTTGGGGTCATGGGATTGAGCCCCATTGGGTTCCATGCTCAGTGCAGATTCTGCTCAGGATTCTCTCTCCTTCTCCCTCTCCCTCCCCCTCTGCCCCTGCCCCTGCTCATGCAATCTCTCTAAAATAAATAAATAAAATCTAGGGCGCCTGGGTGGCTCAGATGGTTAAGCGTCTGCCTTCGGCTCAGGTCATGATCTCAGGGTCCTGGGATCGAGTCCTGCATCGGGTTCCCTGCTCAGTGCAGAGCCTGCTTCTCCCTCTCCCTCTGCCACTCCCTCGCTTGTGCTCTTCTGTCTATCTCTCTGTCAAATAAATAAATAAAATCTTTAAAAAAAAAATAAAAAATAAAATTAAATAAAATAAAATAAATAAATAAAATCTTAAAAATAAAAGTCCAGTTCTGAAAACCATACTTTTATTGTTCATTTGTGCTAGTAAAAATAAATACTCTTAATGCAACTGAAGTTGGTGTCAAGCATGATTTAATTAACATCTTTGATTCTAATATTCATAAACATAGCTATTTATTTTTTTATTTAAGAAGATTTTATTTTATTTTTTTTTTTTTTTAAGATTTTATTTATTTATTTGAGAGAGAGAGCACATGAGAGGGGGGAGGGTCAGAGGGAGAAGCAGACTCCCCGCCGAGCAGGGAGCCCGATGCGGGACTCGATCCTGGGACTCCAGGATCATGACCTGAGCCGAAGGCAGTCGCTTAACCAACTGAGCCACCCAGGCGCCCAAGAAGATTTTATTTTTAAGTAATCTCTACATCCAAACTGTGGCTTGAACTCACAACCCTGAGATCAAGAGTTGCATGCTCTTCCAACTGAGCCAGCCAGGTGCCCCAAAACATAGCTATTTAAATGCATAACTAATAATGGCAGCATTACTAAGCACCCCTCTATATTCTTCAATGCCAACTGGTATCTCTTTAAGAGTGCATTCGAGGGACGCCTAGGGGGCTCAGTCAGTTAAGTGTCTGCCTTTGGCTCAGGTCATGATCCCAGGGTCCTGGAATCAAGTCCCACATTGGGCTCCTTGCTCAGCAGGGAGCCTGCTTCTCCCTCTGCCTGCCACTCCGCTCCCCCTGCTTGTTGTCTTTCAATCTCTCTCTCTCTCTGACAAATAAAGACTTAAAAAAAAAAGAGTGCATTCGATTTAAAATCATGCAGAAGAGTGATGATAATACAGATGGTAAAAGGCATATGAGGTTGAGAAAAGAGCCGAAAGAATAAAATACATGATTTTTTCTATCATCTTTACTGGCCAGACAATGCAGTGTTTATTTATTTATTAAAGATTTTATTTATTTATTTATTTATTTGAGAGAGAGAGAAACAGCATGAGAGGGGAGAGGGTCAGAGGGAGAAGCAGGCTCCCCACTGCCTGAGCCGAAGGCAGTTGCTTAATCAACTGAGCCACCCAGGTGCCCCGACAATGCAGTGTTTAAATAAAAAGTTCTCACCAATGACATGTCTATGGGATCTACAGGATCCCATTTATTACTTACTAGTGGAGAGCAGGATGGGGGACACTAGGTAGATGAAGAAGAGACTCTTGAGTCCTGAGGAATTAGCTTTCGACAAGTCTAGAATTAAATAATCTTTACCAAGATGAACTATAATCCACTCAGATGATACAGTGTCATCTGACAGAAATACTGATGATGCCTGGACTTCTTTGTTGACTAGCTTCAAACATCATTCACTGTAAATCAAGATCTATCTTATAAGATCAGAGCACTATAAAAGAGCTTCAGAAATGTTGAGTCTAATTCAAGATCAAACTTTTGGTACCAATCTGTGGATTTCTGTAAAACTCTACAAGTCCAGGACTAAATTCTGTTTCTCTGCTACCTGTAGGTCAGTGTTGCCCGGGGAGGAGGGGCGGGCGGGATACAGAGATAACTCCACAGATTTATTAATCTCTGCCCATAGAGTCAGCGAAAGGAACCCTCATGCCTGATGATGTGAGTTCCTTTCTCAGTCTTGCTACTCCCTTTTTGGTCTGATAGAACCGGTGATTTTTCCCTTCTGCCTTTTGGACAATATATGTTTCACAGACCCAAGTTTCCTTTTCTTTTTTTAAGATTTTATTTATTTATTTGAGAAAGAGGGAGCACACATGCACACCTGTGCATGAATGAGTGGGGGAGGGGGAGAGGGAGAGAATCTCAAGCAGACACCACCCTCAGCACAGAGCCCAACACGGGGCTCCACCTCAGGACCTTGAGATCATGACCTGAGTCAAAATCAAGAGTCAGAAATTCAACTGACTGAACCACCAGGTGCCCCCACAGACCCAAGTTCTCAAGAAATTATTCAAATTTTTTATCCTATGATAAAAATCAGACTCAAGAGTGAAGGGGAATATAATTCCTCTATATTATTTTGCTAATGTATATGCAAACAAAAAAAGACTAATCATCAAACTGTTTTTCAGATACCCTCCTTTCTATGTCTATACATATAGTATATTATATTTTAAATGCATTATATTAAGATATTGATAGATGAAAATTAGAATGATTTTTTTCCCTTTCCTATAGAATATGCATCTATCAAAAGCTTAATTTATTAAAGAATAAAAAATCATTTTGGGCGCCTGGGTGGCTCAGTTGTTTAAGCGACTGCCTTCGGCTCGGGTCATGATCCTGGAGTCCTGGGATCGAGTCCCGCATCAGGCTCCCTGCTCAGCGGGGAGTCTGCTTCTCCCTCTGACCCTCCCCCCTCTCATGTGCTCTCTCTCATTCTCTCTCTCTCAAATAAATAAATAAAATCTTTAAAAAAAAAAAAGAATAAAAAATCATTTTGGAGTTGTGGCAGGCTTTGAATTTTTGTGATTCTAATTTATATCAATAAGAAGTTTGGACTGTTGGAACAGACACTCCATTAACAATGCATGTACCTTGAAGACAGAATGAAATTTGTGTTAGTTTCCTGAGACTTTTGGAAAAATTCTCAAACCTGATATATTTCACTCTCAAGGAGTGCCTGACCCTAAGAAAATTTATAAGAAAGACTTCTCGAAATGGGTCCAACAAAAAGCAATGTATAGTAATGACAGATCACACCCAACAGGTGACTCAGAGTGATGCCAATGGAAGCCTGAGGGAGAGAGAGAATGGAAGTCAGACATTCCTCTGTTGATTCACTGAAACCCTTGAAAAGCAATCACCGTGAACTAATCATTGTCATACATTTCTAGTGATTATTAGTTGAGGAGAACTTTGAAAAACCTAATGGAAAAGTTTCTGGATACTTAAGCCTTAGGAAAGTCATCATCAAATATTTATTTTTTAGATGTAGTTCACATTCTCTTTTTCAACCTAAACATTTTTTAATTTTTAGAAATTTTTAAAAATTAACATACAGTGGGTGCGCCTGCGTGGCTCAGTCAGTTAAGCAGCTGCCCCCGGCTTGGGTCATGGTCCCAGGGTCCTGGGATCGAGCCCCGCATCAGGCTCCCTGCTCAGCGGAGAGCCTGCTTCTCCCTCTCCCTCTGCCTGCCTCTCTGCCTGCTTGTGCTCTATCTCTCTGTCAAATAAATAATAAAATCTTTTTAAAAAATAAACATACAGTGTTATATTAGTTTCAGGTGTACAATAAAGTGATTCCACAATTCTGTACATTACTCAGTGCTCATCATGATAAGTGCACTCTTACTCCCATTCACCTATTTCACCCATTCCCTCACCATCCCACCTCTCCTCTGATAACCATCAGTTCTATATAGTTAAGGGTCTATATTTTGCTTTTCTTTTTTTGTTTATCTATTACGTTTCTTAAATGCCACGTATGAGTGAAATCATATGGTATTTGTCTTTCTCTGACTGACTTATTTCACTCAGTATTATAGCCTCTAGGTCCATCCATGCCATTGCAAATGGCTTATTCTTTTTTATGGCTTTATCCATTCATTTATTGATGGACATTTGGGCTGCTTTCATAATTTGGCTGTTGTAAATAATGCTGCAGTAAACATAGGGGTGCCTATATCTTTTTGAGTTAGTGTTTTTGTATTCTTTGGGTAAATGCCCAGTAGTGGAATTATTGGATCATGTGATGATTCTATTTTTAATTTTTTGAGAAACCTCTGTACTGTTTTCCACAGTGGCTGCACCAGTTTGCATTCCCACTAACAGAGCATGAGGGTTCCCTTTTCTTCACATCCCTGCCAACACTTGTTGTTTCTTGTGGTTTTTTTTAACCATTCTGACAGTTGTGAGGTGATATCTCATTGTGGTTTTGATTTAAGTTTCTGTGATGATGAGTGATGTTGAGCATCTTTTCATGTATCTGTGAGCCATCTGTGTATCTTTGGAGAGATGCCTGTTCATTTCTTCTGCCCATTTTTTAATTGCACTATTTGATTTTTAGGTGTTGAGTTGTATAAGTTCTCTTCTGTAATTTTTAAATTTTTTATTTATTTTTATTTTTTTTTACACAATATTTTCTTCATTTATTAGTTGTTGGGCATTTGCATTGTTTCCATTTTCTGGCTCTTTTAAAATTTTTTTTTACTTTTATTAAGTTCAATTAGCCAACATCTAGTTAAATCATTAGTTTTTGATGTACTGTCCAATGAATCATTAGTTGCGTACAACACCCAGTGCTCATCACATCTTGTGCCCTCCTTAATACCCATCACCCGCTTACCCCATTCCCACACCCCCTCCCATCTGCGACCCTCAGTTTGCTTTCCAGAGTCCAGTTTGTCTCCCTCTCTGATTTTTCCCATTCAGTTTTCCCTCCCTTCCCTTATGGTCCTCTGCGCTATTCCTTATATTCCACATATGAGTGAAACCATCTGATAATTGTCTTGACTGGATTATTTGTTTTTGTAGTGTTGAGTTTGAGAAGTTCTTTATAGATCTTGGATACCAGCCCTTTATCTGTAATGTCATTTTCAAATATCTTCTCCCATTTCATAGGTCGCCTTTCAGTTTTGTTGACTATTTCCCTTGCCGTGCAGAAGCTTTTTATGTTGATGAAGTCCCAATGGTTCATTTTTGCTTTTGTTTCCCTTGCCTTTAGACACATGTCTTGTAAGAAGTTGCTGTGGCCGAGGTTGAAGAGGTTACTGCCTGTGTTCTCCTCTAGGATTTTAATGGATTCCTATCTCACATTTAGGTCTTTCATCCGTTTTGAGTTTATCTTTGTGTATGGTGTAAGAGAGTGATCTAGTCTCATTTTTCTGCATGTGACTGCCCAATTTTCCCAGCACCATTTATTGAAGAGACTGTCCAATTTTCCCAATTACATTTATTGTCTTTTTTTCCAGTGGATATTCTTTCCTGCTTTGTCAAAGATTAGTTGACCAAAGAGTTGAGGGTACATTTAATGAATTTTTATATTAGATTTAGAGAATTATGATGGCTATTAATGATCCTCTCTTCAAAGGCATATGCTGGTAGGTCAATTTTACAGTAAAATTTTTTTTTTCAGAAAGCAAATCTCATATTTCAATGTCTATTCTAGATACCCCCACTTTCTTTTTAACAGTTATTTCCACACTTGAATTCTGTACAATACTCTATCTTCTGGCTTAAGTGTTCTTTGTTTTATCAGACAGAAAAAGAGAATTAAAATGAAAGCAGGAAAGAGAATTCAAGTTCTTTCAAGATAGAATAACAGAAACCAGATTTACCATTCCACTTGAAACAATCAGAAAAAAAAAAAAGAACAAAATATGTAGAAACTGGTTTGCAGGCATTGTAAATCAGGCAACAAAGGACAATGATCCAAAGAAATGGGAAAGATAAACCCTATCATTGCCATAGGTGAATGCTTCAATGCTTTAGAAATGACAGTCTCAGAGAACTAAGGTGGCTAAAGTTCTCAAAATTTTGCAGAGTAACTTGAAGATTTGCAGAGGGTCTTCAGCTTCAAATCTTCAGGTTGCTCTCTTGCAAAGCTCATTCCTCCCTGGCACTCTGCTCTGAGAACTTTAGTCATTGCCTTAATCACGAATGTCATAAAAAAAATTGATATCTGCACAAAACATGTAACAAAGTCAAAAAAGGTAATTTTTTAAAGATATCAATTAATGTTCTCTTTCTTGTTTGATGCTGGTTACACAAGTATGTTCTGTTAAAATTCATTCAGCTGTATCCTTTTGATATAAATATTTTCTGTATGTGCATTATTTTTCAATAAAAAGCTTTTTAAAAAATAGACACTTTATAATAATCTGTTTGTAATAATAAAAGCAAGAATTTTTTTTTGCAAAATCAGCATGAACAACTTTATATAATTTTTTTTTAAATTTTATTTTGTTATGTCAGTCACCATACAACACATCATTAGTTTTTAATGTAGTGATCCACGATTCATTGTTTTCGTGTAACACCCAGTGTTCCATGCAGTATGTGCCCTCCTTAATACCCATCACCGGGCTAACCCAACCCCCCACCCCCCTCCCCTCTAAAACCCTCAGTTTGTTTCTCAGAGTCCATAGTCTCTCATGGTTCATCTCTCCCTCCGATTCCCCCCCTTCACCTTTTCCTTCCTTCTCCTAATGTCCTCCATGCTATTCCTTATGTTCCAAAAGCAAGAATTTTAAAAAGTGGGAAGATTCTAACAAAAGATATACAAAAGCAATATAGAAAAAATCTTACTAAAATTTAATAAAGAAGACAAATAAAAGGAAAGAGGTCCTGTGTTCATCAGTAAAATTATAGCTGTAGAAATAGCAATACTCCCTAAGTGCTATAGATTCAATGATACTCTAATAAAAATTTATTACCAGATTTTTCATCAAGGATGACAGATTTTTCATTTCAAACATATATGAAAGGGTAAATTACCATAAAATTTCAAGATACGTCTGAAAGGAAGAATAAAGAAGGGGAAGGAGATTGCCATACCAGATATTAGCACTTATTATAAAGCCCTGGAAGTGAAGGCCATTTGGGTACAGTTATTTGGTGGATAGACTGATCATCAAAATAGACAACTGAGAAACATATCTATAAATTTATGGAAATTTGATAAATGACAAATGTATTACTACAGATCTTAAAGAAAGGTAGGTTATTCTATAGAAGGAAAAGGAAGCTGGATCCCAACTTTTTAGCATACACAAAATTAACCTCAGATGGGCTAAGAACTTGCACATAAAGCAAAAGTTTTAAAAGGAAATATAAATAGACATCCTTCATATCCTCGAACGTAGTTACAAAAATCCTCAACAAAATATTAACAAACTGAATTCAACAATACATTAAAAGGAACATATACCATGATCAGGTGGGATTTATTCCAGGGATGCAAAGATGATTCAATGTCCACAAATCATTCAGTGTGGTACACCACATTTGCAAAATGAATGATAAAAATCATAAGATAATCTCAATAGATACAGAAAAAGCATTTGACAAAATTCAACATCCATTTATGATAAAACCTCTCAGCAACGTGGGTATAGAGAGAATATACCTCAACATAATAAAGGCCATATATGACAGATTCAAATACTCAATGGTGAAAAGTTTAAAGCTTTTCCTCTAAGATCAGAAAGAAGGCAAGGATGCTCACTCCTACTTTTATTCAACACAGTCCTGTAAGTCCTAGTCACAGCAACCAGATAATAAAAAGAAATGAAAGGCATCCAAATTGGTGAAGAAGTAAAACTGTCACTATTTGCAGATGACATAATACCACACATAAAAAACACCAAAGACACCACACACACACACAACTATTAGAACTAATAAATGAATTCAGCAAAGTTGCAGGATACAAACTTAATACACAGAAATTTATTGCATTCCTATACACTAAACTGAAATTAAGAAAACAATCCCATTTACAATTGCATAAAAAAGAATAAGTTACCTGGGAATAAATTTAACCAGGAGGTCAAAGACTTATACTGTGAAAACAATGACATTGATAAAAGAAATCTAAGATGACACAAATAAATGGAAAGATATACCATGATCATGAATTGAAAAAAATATTGTTAAAATGCCCATACTACCCAAAGCAATATACAGACTCAAAGCAACCCCTATCAAAATATCAAAGGAATTTTTCATATAACTAGAACAAGCAATCCAAAATTTTTATGGAATCACAAAAGACCCCAAATAGCCAAAGCTATCTTGAGAAAGAAGAACGAAGCTGGAGGTATCACAATCCCAGATTTCAAACTCCACTACAAAGCTACAGTAATCAATACAGTATAATACAAAAGAGACACACAGAATAGAACAGAACAGAGAACCCAGAAATAAACCCATGCTTATATGGTCAATTAATCTATGACAAAGGAGGCAACAATATACAACGGGGAAAATACAGTCTCTTCAATAAATGGTTTTGGGAAAATTGACAGCCAAAGATTGAAACTGGACCATTTTCTTACACCATATACAAAAATAAACTCAAAACAGAGTAAAGACCTAAATATAAGACCAGAAACCATAAAACTCCTAAAAAAAAGTAGGCAGTAATCTCTTGAACATTGATCTTAGCATTATTTCTTTGGATTTGTCTCCTCAGGCAAGGACAACAAAAGCAAAAACAAAAGAAAACAAAATTGGGACTACATCAAACAAAAAGCTTTTACACAGCAAAGGAAAGCATCAATAAAACAAAACAAAAGAAAACAATCTACTGAATGGGAGAAGATATTTGCAGATGATATATCTGATAAGGAGTTAACATCTAAAAATACAAAGAATTCATACAACTGAACACCAAAACCTCCAAACAATCTGCTTAAAAAATGGACAGAGGACCCCTGGATAGACATTTTTCCAAAGACAAGTAAATGGGCAACAGACTCATGAAAAGATGCTCAACATCACTAATCATCAGGAAAATGCAAATGAAAACCACAGTAAGGGTGGTGTCACACCTAGTAGAATGGCTTTTAACAAAAAAACAAGAAATGACAAGGGTTAGAGAAAATGTGGAGAAAAGGCAACCCTCATACACTGTTGGTGGGAATGTAATTGTTGAAGCCACTGTGGAAAACAGTATGGAGGTTCCTCAAAAAATTAAAAACAGAAATACCATACAATCTAGTAATTCCACTTCTGGGTATTTATCTGAAAAAACCAAAAGCACTAATTCAAAAAGATATATACACCCTTATGTTTATTGCAGCATTATTTACAATAGCCAAGATATGGAAGCAACCTAATAGATGAAGGAATAAAGACGATGTGGTATGTACATACAATGGGATATTACTCGGCCATAAAAAAGAATAAGATCTTATCATTTATGACAACATGGATGAAACTATACAGTAATATGCTAAGTGAAATAAGTCAGACAAAGACAAATGCCATAATATCTCAAAAACAAACAAATGTAAAATCTCAAAACAAATAAAAACAGACTCACAAATACAGAGAACAAACTGGTGATTGCCAGAGGGGAGGGGCATGAGGGAATGGGTGAAATAGGTGAAAAGGCTTAAGAGGTACAAACTTCCAGTTATAAAATAAATAAATCATGGGGATATTAAGTGCAGCATAGGGAAGATAGTAATATTATAATAACTTTGTATGGTGACAGATAGTAACTAGACTTACTGTGGTGATCACTTTGTAACGCACATACATGTTGAATCACTATGTTATACACCTAAAACTAATATATAATATTGTATGTCAACTATACTTCATAAAATGACAACATAAATCCTTCTTACCATGGGGGCAAGGATTTATTAAACAAGAAGCAAATCATTAAACATCAGCAATTATAAAGTTAACCACATTAAAATTAAAAAATCCTATTCATCAAATTTCATCTTAAAGAAAGTAAAAGGACAAGTTATAGGAAAAGACATCTCAAATGTGTAAAATTGACAGGACATTGATACCCAAAATGTATAAAGAACTTCTAAAAATGAGTGAAAAAGGAAAAACAATATATTAGAATAAATGGGCAAAAGACACAGGCCAGCATTTCTTGAAAGGCAAATGCATGTGTCTAATAAATACATGAAAATAAATATCAATATCTTTACTATATGGGAAACCTCAATCAGAATTGATGTGTTATTGCCCCCATTTAATTGGCCAATTTTAATGTCTAACCAAACCAAATTTGGACAGCATGTGGTTTGCTATCAAATAATAGCATATTTGATGAGCATGTAAATTGCTATAATCATTTTGAAAACAATATGCTTATATGTTTTAAAGTTAAATATTTATATAGAAATATAACAATTCCATTCTTGCATATGCCCAAAAAAACCCTTGCATATGTACAGAAGGAGACAAAAAGTTCTTAGCAATTCTTTCTAAAAGACCCAACCCGAAAAAAAAAAAAAAAAAAAGAAATGCTGATCAACACAAAAATGAATAATTAATGGTAGATTCACAGAATGGAGTATTATGCACAAATGAAAATGAATATTAGTACATTAGTACTAATTTTGAATGAATAAAGCATGTTTCAGAAGAGTATCTAAAATGATTCTTGTTTACTAAATTCAAAGTAACTATATGGTATTTGTCTTTCTCTGACTTATTTCACTTAGCATAATACTCTCTATCTCCTTCTGTATCATTGCAAATGGCAAGATCTCATTCTTTTTTATGGCTGCATAATATTCCACCATATATATATATGTATATATATATATCTATATATATGTGTATATATATATAGATAGATATATATACACACACACAGACACACACACACCCCATATTTTCTTTATCCATTCATCAGTCAATGGACACTTGGGCTGTTTCCTTAATTTGGCTATTATAGATAATGCTGCTATAAACATCAGGGTGCATGTATTCCTTTGAATTAGTATTTTTGTAATTTGGGTAAATACCTAGTAGAGCAATTGCTAGATTGTAGGGTAGTTCTATTTTTAACGTTTAGAGGAACCTCCATATTGTTTCCACAGTGGATGCACCAGTTTGCATTCCCAACAGTGCAGGAGGGTTCCCTGTTCTCTACATCCTTGTCAACACCTGTTTTTTCTTGTATTGTTGATTTTAGCCATTCTGACAGGTGTGAAGTGACATTTCATTGTAGTTTTAATTTGCATTTCCCTGATTTGCATTTCCCTGATGATGAGTGATATTGAGTATCTTTTCATATGACTTTTGACCATCTGTATGTCTTCTTTGAAAAATGACTCTTCATGTCTCCTGCCCATTTTTTTATTGGATTATTCATTTTGTGAGTGTTGAGTTTTAAAAGTTCTCATATGTGGAATTTAAGAAACAAAACAAACAAGCAAAGGGGAAAAAAAAGAGAGCAAGAGGCAAACAAGGAAACAGACTCTTAAATATAGAGAAAAAACTAATGGCTACCAAAGGGGAGGTGGATGGGGGGGATGGGTGAACCAGGTGATGGGATTAAGGAGTGCCCCTGCTGTGATGAGCACCAGGGGTGGTATGGAAGTGCTGAATCACTATATTGTACAACTGAAACTAATATTACACTGTATGTTAACTAACTGGAATTTTTAAAAAACTAAAAAAAAAGTAACCAACATATAGTTTGATAATAAAGATATACGATAAAACTATTAAAAAAGAGCAAGAGTATTAAAGTGGAATTCAGGGGAAGAGAGGACTTTAGGATCAGAAAGAAGCACATAGTTGTTAATTTTCTAGTTCTGGGGTTCAGTAATGTGGTCACAGTGTTCATTGTATCATTAGAATAAGTAAAGCAAAAGACCCAAGCATTCGGTAATTATGGCAATATATCCTAAATTAGAGATTATAATCATAGCCATTATTTGCATCCAAGAGTCAACAGAAGGAAGAGGAGGAAAAGGAGGATAAATAAAGAAGACTTGCAGAGGCTGTCAAAATGGAAATGATGAGAGAGAAATAAACATAAGTAACATTTTATAAGTAAAATCTATATGAATTAATGAAGGACTAAATATGTGGTGTGAAGTAGAGGTCAAAATTAAAGATATTTCCTAGTGTAATTAGGAGTATGAGATGGGTAAAAAACAGATGTGAAAAGCATAAGGACATTCAGATATAATTTTGTTCATCTTGATTTAGAGGGGTTTACTCTCTGCACAGCTAGTGATAATAAAAGACAATATGGAATTCAAGCCTAGAATTTCTAAGAACAAGGCTGGTGATTTAGATACGGGAATTTTCTACATATTAATTAATAGGTAAGATGACCTAAAGAGAGAATGAATTAATTTTACTCAGTATAAGAATTACATTTCTAATAATCAGAGCTGTCAGATACTGACATGTATTGCCTTGAAAGGTACTAAGCTTTCAATTAATTGATGTAGTAATAGTCATCTGACATGTGTATTTTAGGAAACCCCTAGATTGAGTCAGATATTCATCACTAGGTGAATCTTAGGGTTAATGCTAAGATTTTACGGCTTATGGTTTTTGCTGTCTGCATTTATTGCTCCATGTCCTGCCACATTCTGTTTATAAACACATATACATATTTAATTATTTTACATAAATAAACTTATGCAAATAAGCTTTTTATTTTAGAATAGTTTTAATTTACCGAAAAGTTAGAAAGATAGTAGAGAGTTCTCATACACTCTACATTGAGCTAACTCTATTTTTTTTTAAAGATTTTATTTATTTATTTGACAAAGAGAGAGACACAGTGAGAGAGGGAAAACAAGCAGGAGGAGTGGGAGAGGGAGAAGCAGCCTTCCCGCTGAGCAGGGAGCCCGATGCGGGGCTCGATCCCGGGACCCTGGGATCATGACCTGAGCTGAAGGCAGACGCTTAACAACTGAGCCACCCAGGAGCTGCAGGAGCTTCCTCTATTATTAACATCTTATGTCTGTATGCTACATCTGTCACAGCTATTAACTGATGTTAATATATAATACACATAATTATTGATTATATATTGATAAATAATTATATTATTATTTACATACCTTACTTAGATTTCTTAGTTTTTGTTTCTTTTAAGATTTATTTATTTTAGAGAGAGGGAGAGAGCATGTGAGTGAGCAGGAGGGAGGGGCAGAGGAAGAGGGAGAGAGAAACTCAGACTCTGCATGAGTGTGTAGCCCCAACACAGAGTTGGATCCCACAACCCTGAGATCATGAGCTGAGCTGAAAGCAAGAGTCGGATGCTTAATCAACTGTGCCACCCAGGCACTTCTAAATCCCTTAATTTTTACTTAATGTCCTTTTTCTGTTCTAGGATAACATTCAGGATACCACAGTACATTTAATCATCATATTTCCTAAGCTCTTCTTGGTTGTCACCGTTTCTCAGACTTTCCTTGTTTTTGATGACTTTGACATTTTTGAGGACTACTGTTCAGGCATTTTATAAAATATTCTACAATATGGATTTGTTTGATGTTTTTCTAATGGTTAGACAGGGTTTATGGATTTGGAGGAGGAAGTCCTAAAGTACAATTCTTATCACATAGTATTAAGGGTACATTGAATCAACATTACTTATCACTGTTGATGTTAACCTTGATCATCTGGCTAAGATAGTGTTTATCTGGTTTCTCCACTGTAACATTATAGAAGTCTATTCTTAATGCACAAAAAAACTACATAGCCAGTCTAGATTCACAGACAACTGCTTTGTCAATGAGAATTGAGGTGCTCCCATCTACATTGGGATGAGTTATTATTTTTACCTGAATTATACTGAATCTATTTTAACTGATTTTCTTAATCATATGACAAATTCTCAGGGGAAATGCAGGCAATAGGTTGATCATTAAGTCTGAAAATTATAGCTGTTCTTTAAAACAATCTTATATTTAATATTGAACTTTTGACTGCCGGCGCTTTCTCATTTTAAGTGGCATAAATATATACATCAGTGAGAGGTAAAAGGTAGCAATTTGAGTTTTAGGAAAACCTCCTAGTTAGAAAATTATCTCAGCCAAAGAAAAAGTCAGTTATAGTAAATATAGTTAACTCATGAAAACATTAAAAATATTTTTAAGTAATCAGATGAAATAGGAAAGCTTAACACTACTTCTCTCAAAGCACTCCTTAGAAAATCTTTAATTACTATTTTGTGTTAGATTATCCTTTTCTAGAGGGAAAGAGAACTTAGCAAACCTCATACCATGTAAATTTTCAAAATCTTGTCTGTTTTATATTCACAAATTTGTTAGTTAAGTACTTAACACTTAAAAAGGGCAAAGGAGACAATTCTGGGATTGAGCAAAGAGAACCCATAAAAGAGAAAATAGGTACACTACTACCTCAGAGAGGATCTTAGAAAACCACCACATTATATTTTGGTGTCTGGTAAAAACACCTAAGAAATACTTTTTATCTTTTCCATATTGAATCCTGGGTTTAAGAAGCTCCAAAAACCTTCTTCTTGTTAATGGAGGACAATACAGAAATTATGGTTTATGTGTATACTTAGAGTTTAGGGGATAAAAGAGAGAGACCTAGAATAAAAATAAGGGAAAAAAATCCATTCACCAACTGTCCCCTAATATTATTATCTCAGCATATATGAGAGTTTCCAGATTTACTCTGGCCCCCCCCCTTTTTCACATTATAGGTTGGTATTAGTATGTGGGAAATGTAACCAAAAATATATATATATACACATATATATATATATATATACATATATATATATATATATATTACAGTATGTAATCTTTGAATTCACACCAATGTGAGTATATACTTATATCTGTGCTTATCCTGTTTCCTAGGTTCTGATGTAGATGTTAGAATAGCGATCCATATGGCGGGTTGACCACTGGGTCCTTGGTTTCTCCCTCTTGTTTCGTAAGTGAGTGCCATAAAGCAGGTTCACTGTATCATCTTCGGTGCAGAGAAGACAACCTCACCTCAGTTTGCTTGAGCAAGACAGTTCAGCATTGGAGAATCATTGGTAATAATGCAAAGCATTGCTATATTAGTGCTATGTGAAGGGCCACCAATGGGCAATAGACTGGCTTAAAAAATCAGTAAGGTCAGTGAACTGTCTATAATTAAACTGAAGCAACCTTCAAGTATTCTATTCTGGGCATGACTTTTTAAAATACCCATATTTTCTGCTTAAGCCATCAAAAATTTGGCTGAATTTAGTTAGTGGCCATTTTGCCAGAATTTCCTCCCACATCCGATGCTTCTTCTCAGAAATAGTATTTTTGTGGTATTTATATAAGGTTCTTCTCTAGCATAAATCATCCTCTTCTGAATATGGTAAAACTATTTGAAGTGAAAGTAAGTATAGTTAATTCTCTCTTATCAGGAAAGGACTTAACTCTCTTCCCAATTACCTTTTCCCTGCAAAATTATCCACTGTGTTAAATGCATACTGTTTCATGAATTACTGCATAAAATCAAAGAGACCTGGGACCCAAAAGCTGTACTATGACAACAAATTTCTTTAAAGTTAGCTATAATTTTCCCATTCTTTCCAGGGGTGTTATAAAATATCACCAAATTTAAATTTATCAAACATTTAAGTGACTACTTTTTGCCAGGCACTGTGGAACTACAAAGTAGAAACAAAACAAATAAACAAATGAGAGAGATAAAGAGTAAGAGAGATCATACCCTTAAGAACTCAATGTTTAGTATGTACTAAAGCTACCCATTGGAATTCTGGAATTAGATTAGGTGTCGTTTAAATCTACTCTTTTAAACAAATATTTATTGAGTTTCTAGAAAAGTTCTACCTGCTGGGGGTGTACTCAATATCCTCTGTCTTATGAATTCTGGTGGGGCAAGATAGACAAGAAAGATAAGAAATAGTATTATGAAGAAAAATCATAAATCAGGAAAAGGATATAGAACTTAAGTTGGGAGTTTGCAATTTTATGAAGGGTGCCCAGGGAGTGCTATGTGAAAAGGTTGCCTCTAAGTAATATCCTGAAGAAGATGAAGGAGTCACTCAGTTGGATACCTTGGAACAAAGCATTCTAGGAAAACAGAAGTAGAAGGCTCTGAGATGGGAGCATGGCTGTCATGTTTAAAAGACAGCAAGGAAGCAACCTGGTCGGAGTGGAATGGGCAAGGCACAATAGTAAAAGATGAAGTCAGAGAGGAAATAGGAGCTTTGCATTAGAATATGATTTGTCGGGGCACCTGAGTGGTGCAGTGGGTTAAGCACCCAACTCTTGGTTTCAGCTCAGGTTGTGATCAGGGTCATGAGCTGGAGTCCCACATCAGCTCTGTGCTCAGCACAGATTCTACTTGAGATCCTCTCCCTCTCTCTCTGCCCCCCACCCCACACATTTTCTCTCCCTCTCAAATAAATATGTAAATCTTAAAAAAAAAAAAAGAATATGATTTGTCAAGTTGTTAGTCTGAAGTCCTCTTTTAGAGGGATATATCATATTATAGCTGTATAATATGATGTATCTCTTTCCCTGTTTTCAGGTAAGTAGACTAAGATGTGATACCTTGGTTTAGGACAAGAAAAGGAACTATTTTTATAGAGTAATTTCTGATTGGAATACAGCAGTCATTATCATTAACTTGGCAAATGTTCTTATTGACTTAGTGGAATCATTGTTTACAAATTATTTCTTATTCCCATGCTCAAGGGAATTGTCAAATCAGTGGGGAGAACTGGCTAGCTCTCTTGTTATCTCTGACTATGGAAAAAAATACTAAAATTAGGTGGGAGGGGGGCACACTAAATAAGTCATTAGAACTCCTAGTAATTAAAGTGAAGATGCACTGATTTCCCTCCTTCTGCCCCTTGTATCCAACTTCACAAAATGTCTTGCCCATTGTGACTGTGACTGTCCACTTGCTATCAGTGATTCCAGGGTGCCTGGGTGGCTCAGTCAGTTGAGCGTCTGACTCTCGATTTTGGCTCAGGTCATGATGTCAGGGTTGTGGGATCAAGACCCGGATCGCGCTCTGCACTCAGTGTGGAGTCTGCTTTAGATTCTTTCTCCCTCTCTGCTCCTCCCCACTTGCACTCTCTCTTTCTCTCTAAAATGAATAAATAAAATTTAAAAAAAAAAAAGGGGCTTAGTGATTCCAATATGAGTATATACCTGTTTCTGTGCTTATATTGCTGCCTAGGTTCTGAAGTAGATATTAGAATACGAATCCACATGGCAGGTTGGTTTCTTCCTCTTGTATCAGAAGTGAAAGTGCCATAAAGATGATCATTGTGTCATCTTCAATGCAGAGAAGACACCCTCATAGAGAAAACAAATATACCATGACTTATGACTTTCCACAATTACCTGCAACATAACTCCTGAACATCGATGTCTATCCTAATACTATGTTTAAATCTTTAGCTGGGTAGAGGCAAACTCAGAAGTAATAGAATTTGGCAGCAAGAAATTCCTTATCTCTTTGGAAAAAAAAAAATACATGAGAAGATGGAGCACCTGGGTGGCTCAGTCGGTTAAGTGGCTGCCTTTGGCTCAGGTCATGATCCTGGGGTCCTGGGATCGAGCCCCACATCTGGCTCCCTGCTCAGCAGAGAGCCTGCTTCTCCCCCTCCCTCTGCCTGCCACTTTGCCTACTTGTGCTCTCTACCTATCTGTCAAATAAATAAATAAAATCTTTAAAAAAAAATACATGAGAAGAAACCTATTAATTTTGAAAGAGATGGGAACATGGGCAAAATGATTCTTGAGACCTCTGTCTCAAACTAAACCATAAAAAACGATCCTTAGGGCACCTGGGTGGCTCAGTTGGTTAAAGTGACTGCCTTCAGCTCAGGTCATGATCCTGGAGTCCCAGGATCGAGTCCCGCATTGGGCTCCCTGCTCAGCGGGGAGTCTGCTTCTCCCTCTGACCCTCCCCCCTCTCATGTACTCTCTCTCTCTCTCTCATTCTCTCTCTCTCAAATAAATAAATAAACTCTTTTAAAAAAAAAGATCCTTAATGATACAAACTTTCAGTTATAAGATTAACAAGTTCTGGGGATCGAATGTACAGTTATGGTGATTACAGGTAATAATATTGTATTATATACTTGAAAGTTGCTAAGAGAGTAGATTTTACATGTTCTCACTACAAAAAAGAAGTGGTAATTATGGGACATGATAGGAGGGACTGTCTAAGGATGATAATCATTTTGCAATATGTAAGTGTATCAAATCAATACACTGTATACTTTAAACTTACACAATGTTATATGTCAATCATATCTTCATAAAGCTGGGGAAAAGAAGGATCCTTACTTGCTTCCATGGTTCATAAATATTTTCTATCATTTAACTTTTATTATCAGTCAAGGAAAGAGGTTTATAGCATAGTATCTGAACATCTGAGAAAGCATTTTAGGATCATTACTTCCTTTTAACTAAATATTGATTTATTTTCAAAGAGAAACTTGTATTTCCAATTTTGTGTTTTCTTTCTCAGGAGGCTTATATTAATTACTGTTTCTGCATTTCATATAGCATCTCACATTGTATGAGGTTCATCTAACATGCACAGTATATGCTATTTTCTTCTTCTTTCCTAATTCTTTTTTTTTTTTTTTCTTTTTTAAACTCCAGCTCTAGTATTTGGGCATTCTGTTAAGGCTGGTCCTTGGCTTTTCATCTATCATTTACATATACCCTTTGTGATTTTATCAATATCATTTACAAATACCTTTTGTGATTTATCAATAGTGGTATTGATAAATATTAAATTTACAAAGATGATTTAACCATAGTATTTTAATATGCTATTTCTCATATAATAAAAAAGCATATTCCCAGTATCTCATATGTGCCAAATACTGATAATAAGATTGATAATGTCTAAAAAAAAAAAGTCACCTCAAATCATTAGATTATCTTATCTTCTAAACCAGGTTTTCCTCTTGGTTCCATAAAATTTCTATTAAAGGCAGGATCATTTTCCTAGAAATGTCTCAGAAGAAATATGGTATTATCTTGAAATCATCTTTTACAAACTTCATTTTAAATCAATCACTATGTTTTCTTTACTGTTATTTAATAATAACTTCTTAATCCATGTTGTCTCCCTAGTTCCTATTTGGTTTCTCAGCTCTTTGATCCCCATGTAATCAATCTCCAGTATTAAATTCCCTCTGTTGGAAACAGTCAACAAAACTAAGAGGCAACCCACGGAATGCCATTTGCAAATGACATTACAGATAAAGGGCTGGTATCCAAGATCTATAAAGAACTTCTCAAACTCAACACCCAAAAAACAATAATCCAGTCAAGAAATGGGCAGAAGACATGAACAGACACTTCTCCAAAGACGACATACAAATGGCCAACAGACACATCACTACATCACTAGTCATCAGGGAAATACAAATCAAAACCACAATGAGATACCACCTCACACCAGTTAGAATGGCAAAAATTAACAAGACAGGGAACAACAAATGTTGGCGAGGATGTGGAGAAAGGGGAACCCTCTTACACTGTTGGTGGGAATGCAAGCTGGTACAGCCACTCTGGAAAACAGTATGGAGGTTCCTGAAGATGTTAAAAATAGAGCTACCCTACGACACAACACTTGCACTACTAGGTATTTACTGCAAAGATACAGATGTAGTGAAAAGAAGGGGCACATGCACCCCAGTGTTCATAGCAGCAATGTCCGCAATAGCCAAGCTGTGGAAAGAGTCAAGATGCCCTTCAACAGATGAATGGATAAAGATGTGGTCCATATATACAATGGAATATTATTCAACCATCAGAAAGGATGAATATCTACCATTTACATCAACATGGATGGAACTGGAGGGTATTATGCTAAGTAAAATAAGTCAAGCAGAGAAACACAATTATCATATGGTTTCACTCATATGTGGAACCTAAGGAATAGTTCAGAGGACCATAAGAGAAGGGAGGGAAAACTGAATGGGAAGAAATCAGAGAGGGAGCCAAACCGTGAGAGACTCGTGACTCTGGGAGGCAAACTGAGGGTTGCGGGGGGGCGGGGGGGTGGAGGAATGGGGTAACCAGGTGATGGGTATTAAGGAGGGCACGTGTTTTGATGAGCACTGAGTGTTATATGCAACTAATGAATCGTTGAACACTAAATCAAAAACTAATGATGTACTATATGTTGGCTAATTGAATGTAAAAAAAGAAAAAAAAAGAAATATCTTGAGGCACCTAGGTAGCCCAGGTCATGAGCTCTCGGTACTGGGATCGAGCCCCTTGTAGGGCTCCATGCTCAGCAGGGAGTCTGCTTCTCCTTCTCCCTCTGCCCCTCCCCCTTTTGTGCTCTCTCTCTTGCATGCTCTCTCTCTCTCTCTTTCTCTCAAATAGATAAATAAAATCTTTAAAAAAAGAGAAATATCAAGTGTTTTCTATCACTGTTGGGGGACAAATGGATTGTGGTGGAGCAGAATAATGAAGTAGGTCCTGTCTTCCCCATTACTTTTCCAATGGATCTTTTTCTGTAATTCAGTCTTTAAAAAAATTCACCCACAAACATCTCATCTTCACAAAATGAAAATGCATTTTCATTTTCTCATTATAAAACTAATGTACACTTACAAAATTTCCAAACAGTACATGAAGTAAAAAGCAAAAATAAAGAGAACTTTGAATTAAAAATCAAATACCCTGTGGGAGAGAGAATAACTCAACAACAATGGCCAGATACCTAAGGCTCAGTCTGACAGAGACACGCTGAAATAATGATTGGAGAGCTGCTGGAAAGGATGGAGGACGATAAGGCATAAAAGTGAACACTGGCAACAGATGAGGGAAGACCTCAACGGAGTCTTCTTATTTCACAATTGTCTTCAGAGTGTTTGTCCTCTTTGGGCTACTGAAGAAAATGTTCCCTGGTCATATGCTGGACCACTTCTCTCTGTTCTTTGTCCTTTACTCAGAAAAAGAAGTGCCATCACAGAGCACACATCAAAGTTCTGTGATGGACCTGCACCATATGATTGAGTCTTCATGATTACCACAAAGGAAATAGATTGAAAATATCAATATCTCTAAATATCTCTTACTGTGAGAAAACTTATTCCTACTCAGCATGTGCAAAATGTGAACCTTTTAAACATTTTCTCAAATAATGTCCTTAATTTCCTACAGAGAATGAGCAACAACAAAGAAGGTTTTATCACTAGCAGGAAAAATAAAAGCTATTTCATCTATTAGAAAAATGGAAATGCTTGCCAGGCTACTGTAACATGCAGAATTTAATTGAATTGTAATTCCACCTATGTACCTTTTTAATGAATTATGTGATAGTTCAGTTGCACTAATGGAGACACTTAGTCATCATTTCCATTGAACACACAACAAACATCATTAATTTTCTGTTTGAAGCAATCCTTAATTTGAGATTACCCTACTTACTGATCTTTATTTCTTAGTGCAATTTGTATATTGAAATGTCTGAAAAATTTAAAAACTAAACCTTCAAAAATCATGATACTCTTTTTCTCTCTCTCTCTCTCTTTCTCTGGTAAGAAAGGACCTTATTTCCACCAGACATTCTCTTCTAACAAGACAGACATACATACCATGCCTCAGGTTATAAAAGCTAATGATTTTAACCAAAGTTTTAAGTATTTAATCTAGCCCTCTACGTTGTAGAGACCTGAAGCCATGGGAGGGACTGGGATGGACATGTGTTGGGTACAGTGCTTTAGAATGAGATTTGGACATGGAATCTAGAGAACTGGATGGTGTCCAAAATCCAATCTGTTTTTGGTCTGTTAATTTACAAAAATCACTAAAAGTGTTTAGCCTCTCACTCCTGCTCCCCTTAAATGATTGTGATAAAACAGCCTATCTGGATGACGTAGTAGGAAGTGTCATTTGAATCAACAAGGACTAGCCTCTAGCAGCTAAGAGCAGAAGTGTAGACTAGGCCCAGTAAAAGGAATAAAGAGCTTTGTCAGTGTCAAAGGGCTATGCCAATGTGAGTTATTATGAGGAGGCAGCAGTGCTTTGGCCACTGATAGCAGAGGAAAGGGATATAACTCCTCAGACCTTCAAAATGCCCATTCCTTTTACAAGTTGTGTCCCCTACAATCAGAGCCTGATGCGAGAATTCTCGTGCGAGTAATTTAGTGAGGGAGTGCACTCAGGTAGAACTCGTGGGGGATAAGGGATACAAGGAACATGGGCAAAGATGAGGATTCAGCTGAAGTCCACAGTTAGTCTGTCCCCAGGTGAGCTCTGGAGCATGAAGAGAAATGCAATGTCCTTTTGTCCTCCAGTATCCGTCAATCATGAGCTACCGACTACCCTTTGTGGCCACAGTGTCATTTTCCCAGCCAAGTGGCAATTCTCAGGAGGAGACAGGTGACTCTGAGCTATTAGCAACCAGTACTCAACAGTGTCTGGGACATGAGTGTACCAGCCAGGGAAGGAGAACTGAGCAAAGCACCAAGCATATCTGTACTTTTCAACCCCCAAAACAGAAGTGTTTCAGGGCTATACCAACTATTCCAGAAAATGATGAAAACCTTCTCATATCAACATAGTATCTGAGTAGGATCTACTCCTTTGTGCCATTTCTTACATTTGAAACTTCTGAAAATAGAGTCAAACTAATTTAATGTTGCTTGAAAAAAATGTGCACTTTTTGCTAAGTCTAGATTCCCTCTAAAATTAAGTTACACAAATGTCAACTCTGTAGAATTTTTCTTGAATGGCTCCAAGAAGAATATAAGGGAAAAGGTTCAAGCCAAAGCAAATAAGATTGAGTTTAGACATTCGGAAGACAAAGGGTATTATTAAACTCTAGGGCCTACTCACTCTGATAAGAACTGTGAAGTGACTTTTATTGGAGTTTTTGGAAAATAAGAAATATTTAGACTTTAAAGATTACAAGCTTAATTACCTTTTAATTCCATTCTCCATTTATGTCTCTGTGGATGAGACTGTTATGGAGTTAAATTTAAGCCTCACAGAAGGCTCCTTGTGTGTTTAACTCTCTTCTAAAGAAAGTGTAACATAGGGCGCCTGGGTGGCTCAGTCGTTAAGCGTCTGCCTTCAGCTCAGGTCATGATCCCAGGGTCCTGGGATCGAGTCCCACATCAGGCTCCCTGCTTGGCGGGAAGCCTGCTTCTCCCTCTCCCACTCCCCCTGCTTGTGTTCCTGCTCTCGCTGTCTCTCTCAGTCAAATAAATAAAATCTTTAAAAAAATAAAAAAAGAAAAAAAAGAAAGTGTAACATAGTAGAACAAGCACTGAATTGGATGCCAGGTCATGGCTCTCTACTAAATTAATTGGCCTTTTGATAGAAACCTAACCTCTCTAAAATCACTTTTCTTCTAATGTAAGGTGATGAGGATGAACAATACAATCTTTCTGGTTCTTTCACTAGTCTATGATTTTATTTATTTAACAAAAATAAGATATTTGAAAAATGCATGCATTGGAGTTGGCAGTTTCTAATACAACAGAGACTTAATTTTTTCCATGTTATTAATGTCTTATTCTATCAATATTTAGTTGATAACTCACCTTTTCCTCACTCATTTGAAATGCCATGATAACTATATAATAAATATAATTTTATCAATCTCTGGCTCTTCTATTATTTATCAGTTAATTTGTTCATTTAACAAAGAACTCTTTTTCAAGCACCTACTATGCATCAGTCACTGCACTGAGTACTGATTTATCTGTCAGTTATTTTAGCAGTATTAAAGTATTTTAACTATTGTATAGCACATTTATATGGAAGAACATTCCCATTAATTATATTTCATTTTCAATATTTTACTAGCTCATGTCATCTATTTATTACTCCAAATCAAGAATAATTTTGTCAATTTTCAAATCCATTTGAAATTTTATTTGGATATCAAGTAGTGTTCTTAATTTCCTAAGAGATTCAAACAAATTACTCATTCTCATCCCTTCAAAGCAGAGACTGTTCGTGGGCATCTTAGGACATATTTTCACTTTTTGCTTACATTAGGAAGGTGTATATTACATCTGGAGTCCTTTTGCCAATATTTTCAAAATTGTATGGTGTCTAGCTATACAACATTAGTATAAGGTTGTAACAATTCCTGAATTAGGGTTTAAAATAAGCCTCATTCTTTGTGACTGGTTCATTTGTTTTCATTTCAAGATGACTGAGTAAGGTTTAGGTAAATATGTATTTACTTGACATCTTTCCTAGGACTTCATTTGCATTCTGAGAAAGGTACTTATAATGGAGGCTCTGGCAGTTTATAAAAAATGCATTTTCCCTTCTTCCTGGGCCCCATCTAGACTACCTTTCCCAGCCTCCCATGCAAGTAACTAATGGAGTCAGGCTGGTAGAATGTGAACACAAGTGATGGATGCAATTTTTAGGCTACAGCATTTAAGGAGTATTACCCATTTTCTACTCTCTTTCCCATTCTGCTGCCCCCAGGATGCAAGTTATGCCAATGTCCTAGGTAAAATGGTAAGCTGTACTATGAAAGGAACACTGAATCACCACAATAAGACCCACTTAACTATTCTTTCATGGGAAAAATATAAACTCCTTAGGGTGTGAGTCTTTATGCATCAGGCTACTTTTCTTTTTAAATCATAGACCAGCCTGCCTTAATACTACCACTTTCTAATTCTCTTACCTTGTTTAACTCATGGCACTGTGGTTTCTATTACAAATAAAATTTATTTAAAAATCTATAGATAAATTAGCATTCAAAACTCCATGAATACTGTTCTTTCCACACTCAAAATCAGAATATAATGTACTCTTAGATTGGGATAACTGGAATCAGATTCTGAGATGGGGAGTTGTGTACAGAAGGTTTATCAGGAGGTAACACCTGTAAGGAAGTGAGAAAGGCAGGGTTGAGCATAGAGAGAAGCAGACCCACATTGTGGCAGCAAAGGAAGCCTTAGTCTAGGTCCCATAAGGACTGCTGGAGCTGGGGTAGCCCTTTGGTGTTATCCCACACTGAGGCATGGGAGCCTGATCTTTGTATTATTTCTACATGAGGTACTTGCCATGTTCCCTGGAAGAGGTTATAACCTTGGGGAAAATAGTTTTGTGTGGCCTAGATTATGGCCTAGCAAGGGAAAAAGCTATGATCTGTCAGTATCTGATTCCTAGCAGTTACTACATTGACATTTGAAAACAGGATGGGGGAAGGTAGGGGAGAAATCCAGGATGTACTAGATCCCATAGTTTTCATACATGTAGGCATGTAAATAATAATTTATTGCATTATTCTTTTTAAGAATCCAAATCTGGCAGTTTAATAAAAAGTAATGAAGGGGTGCCTGGCTGGCTCAGTTGGTAGAGCATGTGACTCTTGATCTTGGAGTCATGACTTTGAGCCCCAATTTGGGCACAGAAATTATTCAGAGAAAAAAAAGTAATGAATTAGTACATGAGTAAATAAAACTTTCCTGCTAGAGGGGATTTGATTACATAAATGTTCTTCAGTGTACGGTGTATGCACAGCAGGATATGAGGAATATCCATGGGTCATTCAGAAAGAAAACATGAATGTGTGTGCATACTTTTATACAGATATTACATGAATAATTGATAGAGACTATTAAAACAGTTCATATAAAACAGTCAAGTAGTACATGCATATCATTTATAAATATTTGACTTACTATAATACCTCACATCTCATAAAGATTCTAGGTGAAACCACTCATAACATTACCATTTTACGTAACATTAAAAAATGTGAAGAAAAACATGCTGTTGGAAAAAATCCTAAGACACATGCTTTTTAAAGAGTCAAGAATAACACATACATTGGTCACAATAGATGCTTGCCACTTTGGAATTTTTTAAACCTACTCTAACGTATTCATATCTTTTGGGCTGTCATCAGTTGCATTACTTGGTTTTTTATAAGAATTTTAAAAAATAATAATAACCCAACTTTATTTGCTTGGAGTATCTTGCTACCTTAGGATGTGTAATAGATTTTGTTGCTTCGCAAGCAAATATGGAATGGAAGTCATTCTTCCAAAGACAACTGTTGGCTCCACTTTTAGTGGATTTGTGCTGGTCACCCTGCTCTCATGCCTTGCTGATTGCACAATGTCTTTTTCTCTCAATGTCCAATTATAGGATAATCATTCTGAAGACTTTCTGATGACAGTTCAACTCAACATGCACAGAACCATCAAGGCATGTAACCTGAAATCATTAAACTATAAGTAGCTGTCTCTTTATAGTTGTGGAATGCATTCTGTTTCAGAAATACTAAAAAGTAAAAAAAAAAAAAAGGTGTGTTATAGAATTGACAAAATATACAGTGTATTACATTGCGTGTTCATTTTTTATTAACTGATAAATATGCACAATAAAATTCTTTATAGGGCTGTGGCTTATATTGACAGGGGATTATTTTATGAAAATGTGTAACAAATGGTTTTGTTAAATAACAAATTTCTCCAGATCACTTAAAGGATTTTTAAAATAAGAACCTGAATATGATATAAAATAAGGCAGACTTAACTAATGTGGATCCCTGAAGTTATTAAATGTCATTTTCCAGAGAATTCCATATATCTTTTTGAGTCTGAATAATTGTGACATATCATCTCATTATTGCTTGCCTTCATAAGCTTCTTTATCCATTTTTTTTAATAAAACTTACAGGGCAAAACATATCCATTGCCTCTGTTGCTACTTGTTTCACTTTTTTAGTTGTTCTGTCCCTCATAGATTCTTGGTATCCAATCATATATAAATAAAAAACTACATTGCCAATTAAAAAATATCACTATTATATAAGACTTAGAACCTAGTAGCCAAACCTTATTTGTGTCAATTGGTTGACCTAGTTCCCTCTACTTATTTTTTTTTTCTTTTGTCTCTGGCTTAATTTTAAAAGAAAACACACACAAAAAATAAAGAAGCATGTATAAATGAGAAGAAATTCTTAGGTTTCAATATCTGTAAACTATGACACAGAAAATTAACTTCCTTGGTTAAAAAAAAGGGGGCCTGAAAAACAAACCTTCTTACTGTGCTTATTGTTAAATATGTTAAATGAAAGTATAAATAACTGTAACAGATATTTCTTAGAGAAGATCTAAATTATTCTTGAACTCAAAATTCACTCAAAGAAAATATTTTACCTAAGTATCAGGTGGGGCAGATTTTTTCCTCAGAATGTTTAAATTGGTTCTAAAGCATGTTGGGAACCCTCTTTTCCATCATTCTCTCACCCTGACAATGAAATAAACAACATTGCTTTTCAGCTCGCCTGGCACCTTTTCAGCTCGCCTGGCACTGGGCTCAGAAATTGTAATTAAAAACAATTTAAAAGACTGATCTCACAGTTTACTCATGGGAAGAAGCACATCTTGTTCCAATTCTGTTCCTTAAAAAAGCCTCCCACACTATCACTGAGAAATTTTCAAAGGTCATGATTAAAGATAAGCTCCTACCTTGTTTTGTATGTAGTCCTGTAACTACCGAGTCACCAAGCATACGCCTAAATTATATCACCAGCCTCATTTCACAGAGACAGGCTCATGTCAACCTCTGAACTCCAGAGCAGATTTTGGACTCTCTTTGAAAAAGTTCTGCCAATATTATACAGTAATAAATACAGACTCTTAACCTGAGTACATGGTTTGGCAATGTAATCTTCCAGCTGCATGGCTATTAATCTCATCCAAACATATGTCACCTGTTGTTTTGATGCTATCAATAATAATATAATGATTTCAAACATGGTGTGGAGTAAAACCATACTAAGAGTTAGTCAGCAACCTCAAAAGAAAAAGACTAAGTGGAGGTAGATTGATTGTTTTAAAAAAAAAGAAAAACAAAATCATACTGAACAGAAAAGGCAAAAGCAGCAGGATTAAACATGTATTACCACAATTCTAAGAATCAGTAAACAGAGGCAAATACTGCATATATAAAAGTGTATGGACTTAACTGCACAAAATGTTGACATCTTAATTTTTTGTGTGTTTTTTTCAGCTTTACTGAGATAGAACTGACAAAAAAAATTGTAAGAAAATATGCACCATGACGATTTCATATACATACACACTATGAAAAGATACCAACCACTGAGTTAGTGAACACAACTATCACCTCATTTTTTTTGTGTGTGGGAGAACATTTAAGTTCTACTCTTTTAGCAAGTTCCAGTTTTACGTTATCAACCATACTCACCATGCTATATATTAGATTCTCAGGCCCTATTCATTTTATAATGGAAAGTTCATACCTTTTTACCAGCTTCTCTCTATTTCCCTTAACCCTAATTCCTAGCAACCACCACTGTACTTTCTGTTTCTATTAATTCAACTATTTTTTTTTAAGATTCCAGCTATAAGTGATACCATGCAGTATTCGTCTTTCTCTAGCTGGCTTATTTCACTTAGCATGATGTCCTCCAGGTTCATTTATGTTGTCACAAATGATAGGACTTCCTTCATTTTTAAGGCTGAATAATATTCAATTGTATACAGATATACCAGATTATACTTGTCCATTCATCTATCGACAGACATTTAGGTTGGCTCCAGACCTTGGCTATTGAGAATAATGCTGTTGTGAACATGGGAGTACAGATACCTCTTTGAGATAGTAATTTGGTTTCCTTTGAATATATACCCAGAAGGGGAATTGCTAGATCATATGGTGGTTCTATTTTAATTTCTTGAGGAACCTCCCTATTATATTCCATAGTGACTATGCCAGTTTACATTCCCACCATCTGTGTACAGGGGTTCCCTTTTCTCCATATCCTCAAAAGCACTATCTCTTGTCTTTTTGATAATAAACATCCTAAAGGTATGAGGTGATAACACATTATTGCTTTAATCTGCATTTCCCTAATATTAGTGATGTTGAGCACCTTTTCATGTACCTGTTGACCATTTGTCTATCTTCTTTAGTAGTGTGAGTTCCTTGCATATTTTGGATATTAACCCCTTGTCATATATGTGGTTTGCAAATATTTTCTCCCATTCCATAAAATGCCTGCTCATTTTGTTGATGGTTTCCTTTGCTGTGAAGAAGGTTTTTAGTCTGATGTACTTCCACTGGTTGATTTTTGTTTTTGTTGCCTTTGCTTCTGGTGTCATATCCAAATAATCATGGCCAAGACATCAAGGAGCTTACCCCCAATGTTTTCCTCTATGAGTTTTATGGCGTCAGAGCTAACATTCAAGTCTTTACTCCATTTTAGTTGATATTTGTATGTAGGGTATAATAGAAGTCCAGTTTCATTCTTTTACATGTGGATATCCAGTTTCCTAACATCATTCATTAAAGAGGCGATCCTCTCTCCATTTTATATGCTTGGATCCTTTGTCAAAAATCAATTGACCATATATGCATGGGTTTACATCTGGACTCTTGATTCTGTTCCTTTTGTGAATCTATATAGGTTTTTGCTTTGTAATTACTATAATGTTTAGAGAAAACATCTTAAAATTACAGCAGTCTATTTCAGGGTCTCTTTAGAGTCATCTTTTTTATACTCTTTGGGTTTCCTGGCTCTGGACATCTGTTTCTTTACCCAGTTTAAGGAAGTTTCCAGCCATTATTTCTTTTTATTAAGCTTTTTCTCCCCCATTATCTCTCTCTTCTCCGCTTGGGAACCTTATGATGCATATATTGATCTGCTGATAGTGTCCCCTAAATCCCTTATGCTATCTTCACTCTTTTCATTCTTTTTCTTTAGGCTCCTCTGATTGGATGAATTCCACTCTCCTGTCCTGGAGTTGGCTGATTTTTTTCTTCTTGGTGTAATCAGCTTTTGAACCCTTGAATCTTTCAGTCCAGTTTGTACTCTTCAGCTCTATGATTTCTTTTGGTGCTTTTAAAACATTTCCTATCCCTTTGTTGAAATTGCTACTTTGTTCATGCATTGCTCTCCTGACCTTGGTGAGCATCTTTATGACCATTATTTTGAACTCTCTATCAGATAAGATCTGTTTCATTAAGATCAGTTTCTGGAGAGTTATCTTGTTCTTTTGTTGGGAATATGTTCTCCTGTCCATTCATTTTTTTATTCTCTCTATAAAGGGAGCAGCTGGTGCACAGTCCTGATAAAAGATTAGCTACCAGGAGTCCAGTCACCTTCTTTACTGAAGGCTGATGACTCATGTGCATATTAATCAACAAAACTCAGTAGATTGATTGGAACTGAATTTCCCTTATAATCATTTCTAAAAACTTGGAACAATCAAAATCTTACATATGGGGAGGATTACAGAAGGCTCTCTATGGGTTTATTTGTGGGTAAATACTACAAGTAAAAAAGGTGGTAGTAGATATATCCTATATAATCAATTAAACTGATCCCAAAGATACATTAAAAGAACCATTTCTTCCTTCAACCCATGATGTTAGTAGTACACTGCAATACTATCAGTACAAACAGTATCTTTGTTATTGAACAAGTTCATATATCCAGTTACTCTCCCCAGTATTTTGTGTACAAAAAATAAAACCCTTATCTGGGAGGCTGCAACATAACTATTCAACTTCAGCCTAATCAAATGCTACCATTTATTTTTTGGGCGTTTGATTTAACAACTGCTTCATTAAATACTTTATTATCACTACTCACTTAATTATCATATATATTCCACTTATTCTATTACTATTTTCATTTTCCAGATGAGGAGATAAAGCCTCCGGTGGACAAAGTAACTTGCCTAGTGTCATACAGCCAGTAAATAGGACGTAATTTTAAACTCTTATTTGTATGGTTCCAAAACTCGTGGTCTCTACCATTATATTATGCTTTTCTATCTCAAATAATTCATAAATTAAGCATTGTGTGATAGGTCTACAGAAATAATAAGACCAGAAATTGCTAGGACTAGGTTTAAAATTTATAAGCAGCTAGATTCAATGCGACACTTTGTGTGTGTCAGAATATGTCCACCTTTGTAGAAATAAAGAAGAAATTGCAAAAAACAAACAAACAAACAAACAAAGAAATTGCAGCACAGTTTACTAACATTATATCCAACTACTTCTGAGGACTTTCCAAATGTATTCAAATAGCTCCTAGTCTTTCAACTCTCAAACAAATACAAATGGAATTGTTACCAACTCTCTATAGCAATGTAAGTGTCTTTGTGTGTCTTTATTACTTTATATTTGCTCCCACAATGCAATCTGGTTTAATCTGGTGGCTGTTACTCTGAACCTTTTTTCATGGAGTATTTCTCCAACCCTGGAAGGCAGGTAAAGGACGGTGAGCCATAAACAATGTAATTGGATTTTCTTTTTCCTACTCAGTATCTCTATATTAGAGAATCTCTAAACAGATCAATGTCTGTCCTGGACAGAAGAGGTATCTGTGCAGTTTTGTGCAGTCATGAAGCAGAATAGAAAGTAGTATGACTACAGAGTTAGCTCTGTTTCAGAAAGGCCTCAAATCCATGGAGCATGTTCTAATGTTGAAGCACATGGGATTTTGAAGGCCCAATAGCATTTCTTCTGATCTTTTTATTCTGTTTCAAGACATATCAGGAAAGAGTAGTGAAATACCACTTCTCATGTTGAATTCAGGAAGTCTATAGGGCCTTATGATTTAATCAAGTATTAGGATTAAAATACAAGTAATTGGATGTTTAAATTTTAAAAAAATTAAGGAAAACTGCATTCTTCTATGTAAGATTTTTTTGAGGGTGTGAATGTTTCCAGAGCAAGTTGATTCATCACTAGTGATGTGTACCATGGCATAAATGGTAAAAAGGAGATAGATAACAAGAAATGAAATGCAATGGGATATGCAATAGTCTTGAAACTAAGGAACTATCATATATTTAATCCCATTTTCTTTCTTAAATCACCATGTAAATATGAGGAAATCATCCCACCTTAGTTTCTCCCCTACGGGAGAATACAAATGCATGAGAAAAATGAGGGGCGGTATGACTCATGGAAATAATCACAAAACCTTTGGACAGCTAAATAGTTCTAATATGAAAAAAAATGATAAGCCTACATTTGGGTAGATTAAAAACCTTTTAAATAATTTGCTTCTGATTAGAACAAAGAGTAGGTTCAAATCAATACAAAGAAAAAATTGTCTTGGTGATGATGTTGTCATCCAAAAATCCTCTATTCCCTGGTGGCCAAAGTGGTAAGAACTGTAAAATGAAAATGCATATATGCATGAAACTATAGTCATATCAAACAACTTGCATTTTTCCAACTAAAAATGCTCCTTCTCCCTTAAGGATCTATTTATTCATTAGACTATAACTCTGGTGTCATCTTCTCAGCCAAATATCACGGGATACCCTAAGGAGAGTTGGGATGTTCTCTTTAGGGCTTCTAGAACTCTCTCTGTGCCTGTCTTGTAATTTAACCTACATTGAACTGTTAATTTTGCTTCTTTGTTCTCTTCGAAGACTGAGAGTTCTTTGGGGTTCGAAATTTTGTTTTGATTATTGTTATTCCTAGCACCTAGCACAATTCTTAATGCATGACAGGTAGTAATGAAAGAAGAGATGGAAGGAAGGAGAGAGGGAGAGAAGGGAAGAGCAGGGACTGAAATGGAAGAAATAAACATCTTGAAAGGTCTCTAAAGAGTGAGCAAGAGGAACTTTACTTTCAGATTTTAAAACAGGTATAGTCCTTTTTCTAAAATAAAAGGAGAGACTTGTCCAATGGAAACCTCCTTCTCTAGATTTTGCTTCAGGCAGAAATTGCAAAGCATACACAAAGGGAATATAGTGATTTTATTATAAAATTATCTAGTCCTATATGTAAAAATGCCTAGTCTTTCAGCAAGCGTGTGGTAGACTAATTTATCCCTTAAGTATCATAGAGAAGATGTATGAAACACATGCATTACATATTATGTAATAATTTTTGTAGTACTTTTCATTTAAAGCATCTAGATTAAACATCCAAGGTGAAGAAATAAAAACATAATGGAAAAATAATATATGTGTATATAGACATTTGATATATCTACACTCATATGGATGTACATATGGATTAGTCTAGTATATATATGAATGACAGGCTTTGGTATTAGTATGACTCAACTTGCACATTCCTATATGATAGTATATATGGGGGAACACATATTTTTGTTGAAGTAGAAACTGTAAAATAATAATCATCCTAGTTTTACATTTAGAAACTTGAGACAATCCTTGTTTATCATAACAGGGATACTAGCAATCTCAAATAACTTTTCCCTATTTTTATAACCCAAAAACAGAGAAAATAATTAGAATCTATTATTGTTTAATAGGAAATATAGCCTATATCAAGCTAACTGTTGGAAAGAAGAAACAAAAGTTATAAATGTTCTGGTTAATTATATATTTTGACACTTTTCAGCTGAACCTCCAGCTTTCTGAGGACATCATGGAGATATCTATGTCAAAAATTTTATTCTCCCTTTTGAGGGATCAAAATGGTGAACTGGATTTGTTTTGTTTTGTTTTGTTTTTGTAAGGGAAAATTGTTCTCCAAAAGAGCTCTATCACCTTATGATTCTATCACAAAGTAGAAAATTTTGAAATATATATATATTTATAGTTGTAGCTTTTAAATTTACAATTTGACCCATTTTGAGTTAATATTTTATATGATGTAAACTTCATTCTTTTACATCTGGATATCCATTTATCCCAGCACTAAAGAGACTATTCCTTCCCAGTGAATGGTCTTGGTACCCTTACTGAAAATCAGTTGATCTTAGACAAGTGGATTTACTTTTGTCTAAGTTAGATTACCTATTGCTAACTGTTTGTGTTTTTAAAGAATTGGTTCAAGGGAAAATTTCGAAAGAACATTCTAAGTATCGACAGGTGAATGACTATTACCAATAGAAAAATCAGTCAACTTTAAAAGTGTTAAAAAGAAAAAAAAAACAGCTCTACCCATTTTACTTTGGTGACTTATTCTAGAAGAAGTTAATTCTATAAGAGCAGTAGACAATTAGGTATGGATGGAATGCAGATTTGGGCTCCTAACCAAAAAAAACAAAAAACAAAAAACAACTTTTTTTAAACTAAAAACTGAATGTTTCTGTAAACTAACAGTAAAGTGATCATAATCAAAATTATGACCCTCAAGCAAGGAATATCTTTGCTCAGAAAATATAAGCAACTCATGTAATTTCTACTGACAATAAAGTTATAACACAGCACAGATCTCTGTCAGCAATGTCATGACTACTTAAATGTGAAGGTCATAACACAAAATACAAGGTGACAAATTAACTGAAACCATTTTGATAAACATGTTCCACCATACTTCACCAAGATCTGAATATTCATCAAACTGTTGCTATATTTAAATTAGAACCAATAAGCAAAATCTGAATCTGTTTCCTAAAAAGAATTCCTGGAACCATTCTTTATGAATAAATAAATTTAATTTGTGTGAATTAGTCTTTTTTTTTTTTAGTATTTTAAATTCTTCAACTGTAGTTAATATCAAAGTGAAATGAAAGTTCTATTCTCCTTAATCAGAGAACCAGGGAAGTAAACTTAACTACTCTCTGGAATAATGATGGGCATGGGGTGTTTGTGCATGTGCATGTGCATGTGTGTATGTGTGTGTTGTGTTGTGTTTTAATTGTTATCATTATTGGTGAGTAATCAAGACTGGTTTAATAAGGAAATTAGAGAACTGTATTTTTTTGTATGTGTTGATATGCATGTGGTCATATGCCAAGAAAAACTCAATAACAAGTGATTAGGTTGGAAACTGCAACTCCTAATGGAGATTCAAATATTTACTAAGAAAACTCAATGGATTTTAAAATTAGTACGTATTATTTAGGTGTAACATGGACACACTTATTAGCTTAAGTACTTCTAAACAACATAAATGAATTTTTTCAGTGAACACCTACAGAAATAACACTGCTGCCTGATTTTCTTGGGTGAAGTAACTACTTCATTAATCAAATACCAATGCCCTCTCATTGGTATGTAGAATTGGTAGTTAATAACATAAGGAAAGCAACACTGCCACCAAAATGTCTTCCCATATTAATATGGCAACACAAATTGCTATTTAGATCCTAAGATAATTTGAAAATAAAATCACAGGTGTTTCTTTTTCTGAAGTTACTTTTTTCTATTTTTTCTGAGACAGCGTGTAGTGGCACAATTCTTAGCAAGAACTGAGTAAGCTGAAGTCAAAACAACTACTCTACTATTTAAAAGTCTAAAGTTTTTAAATATTCTTTCAGCACTTTTAAGAGGAAAACGTCATTTCCTCTATTCCATGTCTGAAGTGACCCTTCACTTATCCAACCCTGTCATAAGCCTCTGGTTTCTGATGTGAATATCAACAATCTTACCAGTGACTTTAAGCTTTGTCGCTTGAAATGGTCTTCTTAATTTCATGCCAGATATTAGCATTTGGGAACAAAGGAAGTTGGGGTGAGGTGAATAAGAGAAATTGGGTGATGGACTAGGCTGACCAATTTCATCCCTATTGGTCTTCCTTGCAGGTACTGGTGGGCATATGATCAAAATGGACAGTGAAATGTTAAAGAAAATTTCTGGGTGGGCTTCTGGGAAAGATTTATAAAAGGGATGAACCCAGCTGGCATGGAACTTTCGATTTTTCTCCTTGTTCTATGCCTATTATTCCAGGGGAGTAGACATAATGCCGTAGGCGCAGCAGTCATCTTTTGATCATGAGAACAAAGGCCATATGCTTAAAAAAAAATGGCTAAACAGGAAATAAGAAACTAAGTCCTTGCGCATTTGCAGTCACCTTGGAGTCCAACTCCAAACATCTTGTTACTTAAGAAATTAAGCTGCTCTCCATTTAAGCAACTAGAGTAAAGCTTTAGGTTTCTAGATCTAGATATAATTCTAAATTATACAAGAGATGGCGTGCCTGTCCCTAGTATATTTAAAGAATTTATTACAAAGCTTTTGAGAGTAACTTCCACTATCACCTTTGTCTGGTCTGAAAGTGAAAAATTGCTTTTATCTATTGGTCATGCCCAATTGAGACATACAAAAATCGTACTATACTTACTGGCCAGTTAAGGCCCCAACTCAGGGAACAAAACAACTGTGAGGAGGCAGTAGAAAGAAGCAAAGTGCAATATAGCAAGTAGGAGTTCCCATAATGTCTGGCTTTGAAAATCATCAGGGCTTAACTCCGGGAGAGCTGACCGGGTGACAGGAAACTGAGTCCCTGCCCTTAAGGAGCCAGCACACTAAATAACTCGGCCTTAGACACAGCACAGAAACAACAGTTTAAAAACCAACTAGGGCATACAGGAAGGAGATTTATTGACTAATATTAAAGTGTGTGCCAAAGGGGCAGGGATGTGCAGGAGATTTCTCAAAGAACAAAAGTGCTGGCAAGCACCATTTTTCTTGCTCCTTCCCCGCCTAGATAGCCGGATACTCTTGGGAGCCAATTTTAACACTTTCCATCTACCTTGTTAGCACCACATGACCTGCCCCACCCAACATGACTACCTCTGCAGACGTCCCTCCAAAGTGGCTCCTGCACTCCCACACCTGGCAGGCAGCCCCAGCTGGTGCCACTCCAAAGTGACTACTGCCCTGGGAAGGGGGAAAGATAACCCCACACATCAGCACACCTGCAGTTGATGTAGCCAGGCCTCTCAGCTGGCTGGGCAGATTGTAAGCCCTGCCCTTTCGTGTGCCTGCATCTGTGGCAGAAGCTAATTGCAGACAGTTAGACTGAGTGCCAGTGCCACCCAGCAGCAAGCCTATGATAGTTGCAGCCAAGCCTCTCAACAGTGTGGGGAGCAAACTCTGCCCGTGTGCCCATAGTAGGCAAAGCAGATCGTGGTGGCTGGCTGGGCTGAAGGCCAGCCCCACTCACCAGTATGCCCATAGCAATTACAGCTCAGCCACAACAGTAGGGCACACACAACCCACAAGACACCCTTGGAGCACCAGTTTGGGTGATGGTGGCAGAGAGGGGCAGGTGTGCACTATAGGACACACAAAGCCACTACCTTCAAGATCAGGAGACATAGCTGACCTACCTAATACATAGACACAAGCACAGAATGAGAAAAAAATGAGGAGATAAATGTGTCTCAAATGAGAGCACAAGACAAAATCACAGAAAAAGAGCTAAATGAAATGGAGATAAGTAATATGCCTGATAAAGAGTTAAAAGTAATGGTCATAAAGATATTCACTAGACTTGAATAAAGAGTGGATTAACTCAGTGAGAACTTCAATAAAGAGATTTTAAAAAACATAAAAAAGAACCAGTCAGAGCTGAAGAATACAATAACTAAAATGAAAAATAGAGGGAATCAACAACAGATTAGAGGATGCAGAAGAACAGATCAGTGATCTGGAAGACAGGGTTATGGGAAGCAACCAAGTTGAACAGCAAAAGAAAAAAAGAATAATAAAAAATGAGAATAGGGTTAAGGGAACTGTATGACATCATCAAGTGTGGTAACATCTGCATTCTAGGGATTCCAGAAGGAGAAGACAAATACCATATGATTTCACTTATGTGCAGTAGCTAAAAAACAAACAAAAAAACAAACAAACAAAGCAAACAGACTTTTTTTTTTTTTAAGATTTTTTATTTATTTGACAGAGAGAGACACAGCGAAAGAGGGAACACGAGCAGGGGGAGTGGGAGAGGGAGAAGCAGGCTTCCCATCGAGCAGGGAGCCCAATGTGGGGCTCAATCCCAGGACCCTGGGATCATGACCTGAGCTGAAGTCAGATGCTTAATGATAGAGCCACCCAGGCGCCCCACAGACTTCTTAAATGTAAAGAACAAACTTAGGTTTTCATGGAAAGATCTCTCACTTCAATATTAGATTATTTCTCCAGATTTGGGGAGAAAACATTTTTGGTTCACTCCTCTGAGATCCATGTTAACGTGATGGCCAAATGAAGATGAAAAGGGATTTGTAACTTCAAATTATTTTCACATCTGTATCTCTCCATCCTACTCCCCACCTTCACTTTCAGTTCTACTATCTCTAGGGTCCTTATATTTTCTGTTTTCTGTTTTCTCCTCCTACCCCAACTCTAAAATCAGTTCAAAGATCAATGTAAAATCTGGACCTGACTTGCTTGGCAGTGCTAGAGGGTCTTTACCAAGAGCTCCTAAGTTAATGAGGAGAATAGAACATGTGTCTCAAACCAGCACATGGGTGAGCTATAAACTAACAAGAGTTCTTACAGCATCACAATAATACAATAGCTTCCAGTATTAGCCATCCATTTGTAGCCTCCTATCTGAATTTTTGATGCCTAGTTCTTCCAAGTTGTAGAAGGAAAAAAAGAAACATAACCATGATTTCAACCATAATTGAACATTACAATTGCCTTGGGGTGCTTCTTTAAAAAAATGATGCCTGAGCCCCCTCTAGCACTGCCAAGCAAGCATCTGAACACTTGAGTTTTGTTCATGTATATAGTAAACATCAACTATTTAAAGGCACCCCATGTGCTATTTTTAAAAAGGAATATTAAAGGAAAAATCTTTTCCTGCCATCATGAATTAGTCCTTTTTCCCTCTTTCTAGCCAATACGCTATAATCAGAGCTTATGTAGACAGAATCATCTAAGAGGAAAAAAAAGTAAAAAAAAAATTCCTCTAATATTCCATGACTAGAAATGTATCTCTTTGAATATAGAGTACTGTGTGTTTTATTTTTCAAAGTTGTGTCAATTTCCACAATTCTTTGGGGTTTCCAACTCACAAAATCCAAGTTCTGGATTAATGGGAGAGTGTAGGGCAGAAGGGACCCTGGGCACAGAGCAGGAGAGGACAATCCAAAGACAAATGTGCTTCTCTAGACAGGGATCAGATCTCTCCCTCAAGGGAAAGCTGACCTCCTGCAGTAGACAGACAGCTAGATCAGCTGCTTGCTGCACTTTGACAGATCAAAATCATAAACCAGATACTCTATAATGAACCAAACCAAGCTGCCGCTCTGTGCCCTCCCAGGACGGCTTCTGATTGAAATGAATTGCTTAAAAAATAAAAATAATAATAATAATAAAGCAACGCATAATGCAAGTGTCTTTGTCACTGATGTTGACAGTGCGGCTCTAAAATTTGGGCTTGCTCTGTGTCGGGCATCTTTTGAAACATACAAAAGAACAAGAGCGTGAACATGCAGGGCCCCATTTCACTTGGAGCAATGTAATTTACTCTATGGGAACCATGAAAGCAAAATTAGAATGAGATGAAGGCTTTGGATAGCCTGAGAGGCCTGCCCATCCTTCTGTTTGATTGGTTTGCTTTTCATTTTCTGAAATATCACCTACGGCCTTATAACCAACTTGCTGCTTCAGTTGAAATATGCTCTTGTCACTGGGAAATGCATTTCCAATTCCCAAACAGAACTTGCTGGACAGTGGTACAATTACATTCTGAAGCAACATATACATTTGACATATTGCAAGTTAAAAGAGACACGTTTTTCCCCTTGTGTTAAAATTGAATTGAAGCAAACTATGACCAAAGGCTAATATATAGCAACAAGGAAGTACATGGTAAAACTCTTGTTTTTCCCACAAAATTCATCTTAGGGAAAATAAATCAGAAATTACTTTATTTCACAATAGAGATATGTTGCTTTGTGGAATTGATGCTTATGAGAACAATGGAGCACAAACTAGATTCTGCAATACACATTTAATGGATATAGATTTTATAACCCAGGAGGTAGACCCAACAAATGTAATCAAGTGACATGGGCCCAGATTTGAGTTTGCTAGTCTCTAAGAAACCTGCTTTCGGAGCAACTGGACAAACACTACCTCAGTCAGCTGATCCAGTTTATAAGTCCTGTTGCTAATATGTACCTTTGATATGACTTGAGAACAGCACTTTACTTGTGTGGTCTTTCTCCCCAAAATCTATAACCTCAGTCCAAAACATCAGGTAATTTCCAACTGAGGGATGTTCTATAAAGGACCTGACCATTACTCCTCAGAACTGTCAAGGCCATAAAAACAAGGAAAATCTGAAAAACTGTCACAGCCAGGAGGAGCCTCAGAGCATGAGCCTAAATGTAATGTAGTGTACCAGATGGAATCCTTTGACAGCAAAAGGACACTGGGTTAAAAACGAAGGCAATATGAATAAAGCATGGACTTTGGTTAGTAATAATGCATTAATATTCGTTAATTAATTGTGACAAATATACCATATTAATGTAAGATGTTAATAATAAAGCAAAGTGGATAGAGAATAAATGGGAACTCTACTAGCTTTGCAACTTTTCTACAAATCTAAATTTATTCTAAAATTAAAGTCTTGTTAAACACGAAGCTTTTATTTTTTTCTGTACTAATATTGTATTTATATTGCAAAATTCATTTTACAGATGATAAAATTGAGTCATAGAATTTAAATGGTTTGAGTCACATGACTGCAGATATATGGAGAAGAATAAATACCTGGAATCAATTCTGCTTATTTTCAAGGGCAAAGCTCTTCTGACCATGTTTAATGGCCAAGCTTCTTAAAACAGTTTGGAAATACATTCTAACTGGCAGCTGACAATAGTTTGACTCACTAACTCACTTCCTTCAAGTATTTGCTCAAACCTCACTTCCCCCCAATGAATCTACTCTGAACACTGCATTTAATATGGCACAAAACTCCTGATTCCCCTTAACCTGTTCTGCTATCTTTTCCCATCATGCTTTTCATCCTCCAACACACCATATAATTTCCTTAGTTATTATCATGCTTGTTGCTTATTATGCTTCCCCCCACTAGCATATAAGTCACAGGAAATGACAGAACTTTATTATAGTCACTGATATAACCTGAGCACATAAAACAGTGCTTAGCACACAGATTTTTAACAAATGTCTGTTGAATGACTGAATCAACCAGTCTCAGCCCAGTCATAATTTCTGGGGAAAAGCCTTTTGTTATTTGAGTAAGGATTTTGCATTATCTCAGTTCACATGATTCGTTCTACAAAGGTGGGAAATTACTTCATTTTTTTCAGCCTCTTCATTTCAATTTACCTGTTTTAGATTATAATGTGCCCCAACCATCTTTCCCCTATCTTAGTCATTTTGTATTTTTGACCTTTCACTCCTCTGAGTCTTCCTCCTGAACTCACATTGCTAAAACTAACTACACACAAAGAAAAGAGATAACAAGTGCTGGTGAGGATATGGAGAAAAGGGAACCCTTGTGCATTGTTGGTGGGAATGTAAATGGATATAGTCATTATGGAAAACAGTATGGAGGTTCCTCAAAACTTTAAAACTAGATCACTTCTGGGTATATACCCAAATGAACTGAAATCACTATCTTGAAGAGGTATCTGCCCCATCAAGTTCATTGCAGCATTATTCACAATAGGCAAAATATGGAAAGAACTGTCAATGGATGGATGGATGGATAGAGAAAATGCGGTCAGTATATGTAATAGAATATTTATTCAGCCTTAAAAAAGAAGGAAAGCCTGTCCTTTGCAACAACATGAATTAACTTGGAAGACATTATTCCAAGTGAAATAAGCCAGAAAGAGAAAGGCCAATACTCTATGATCTCACTTCTATGTGGAATCTAAAAAAGTAGAACTCACAAAAGCACAGAATAGAATGATGACTGTCAGCGGCTGGGTAATGAGGGAACTGAGATGTTGGTCAAAGGGTATAAACTCTCAGTTATAAGATTAATAAGCTCTGGGGAGCTAATGTATAGCATTGTGACTATACTTAATAATGTACTGTATACTTGAAATTTGCTAAGAGAGTAGATCTTAAGTGTTTTTACCACTCTCACACACAAAAAGGTAACTAAGTAAGGTGATGGATGTGTTATTAGCTTGATTGTCACAATCATTCCAATGTATACATATATCAAATCACCAAATTATATACCTTAATATATACATTTAAAAAAATTTATTTATTTTTTGAGAGAGAGAGAGCACGAGTGGGGGCGGGGAGGGAAGGGGCCGGGGGAGAAGAAGAAACAGACTCTGCACTGAGCAGAGAGCCTGACGTGGGGCTCAATCCTAGGACCCCAAGATCATGACCAGAGCCAAAGGCAGATGCTTAACTGACTGAGCCACCTAGGTGTCCCAAATATATACAATTTTTAATTGTCAATTATACCTAAATAAAGTCGAAAATAGAAATAAATCTAACTACAGTGTCAGTAATCACTGGTGCTCAACTATATCAGCTAAACTCTTATTATTCTGAAATAAATTTCTATCCTATCAAACATCCTTAACTTTTCAGAAAGCCTGTAAAATTAAGGAACCAGATCTCATTTTTTCTATATATTCCCTAAATATTTGTTTGCAGGAACTGATATTATCTCAGTATTATGGATGAAGCCTAAAGGGGTCTCCTGTTTCTCTTCTTTCACTCAGATTGCTTTGCCTTTCTTTTGCTATTAAATTAAAGAACATTTCCCAGCACCATGTCAGCCCTTTTCCTGTTATTCCCCTTTTCCCTTGATGCATACATATCAGAAAACCATAAATGAGAGTGGCAAGATATGTTGTAAAAACTATATGTCTAAAGGGATTAACCAATATTTACGCTATGTATTATCTAACGTCATTATTTTTGCAGGTGAAAAGGAGCAATTTGGGTTTAAAGGGAGGAAGGAACCCTGTCACCTCACTTTGCTTGATCAGAGAAATTTTATGGAAGCCACTGCATTTGTGTGCAGCTATAAAAATATTTCTAGAACTAAATATGCATCTGAGGTTTGTCTCCTATGCCTCCCTTCCAGTGTAGTCAGCTCAGTGTGTGTGTATTATCAAAGCTCCTTCATTAACTGTTAGAATCTGAAATGAGGCTATTCTGAGTATAGGACAAGGCTAAAGTTGTAAGACTCTCCAGACTGACTATTTGCTATTGATACTAAAAATAGAATCTAATGATCTATAAGATCTTTTTCAATTGTATGCATTTAACAAGTGGTTATTGAGAAATTACTACACAAAAGATTGTGAAAAGTACTGTGGTAGATATACAGATAAAACAATGAGAACAGGGGCACCTGGGTGGCTCAGTCGTTAAGTGTCTGCCTTCGGCTCAGGTCACGATCCCAGGGTCCTGGGATCAAGCCCCTCATTGGGCTCCCTGCTCGGCGGGAAGCCTGCTTCTCCCTCTCCCACTCCCCCTGCTTGTGTTCCCTCTCTCGCTGTGTCTTTCTCTGTCAAATAAATAAATAAAATCTTAAACAAACAATGAGAACATTGCCTTTAGGTAGCATACATTGTAAATCTCCACAAATAAAGCAAGGTAGAAAGTAATGCACCACAAACAGGACAAAAAATGTACAATATAGGATATCTCAGGAGGGAGAGGAAGGGAGACCTACTGGAAGAGTTTGAATAAGACCCTTAAAGATGGATAGTGTGAAATCAGGGAGATTGTGGTATGGAAAGACAGTGGAGATGTATTCTCATGAGAGATACTTATTAGACAATGAATGTCTGGGAGAAAATGAAGTCGTGTGAGTATATGTTTAAGAAGCAGGCAAGGAAGCGTATGTAGATGAAGAGGAGAATGGGTAATTGAGAACTCCATGAAAAATATCACATTTAAAAGAATGACAAAGGAGTGGACACCATTAATTAGGCCAAAAGAGAAGGGAAATCAGAAAAGATTAGTTTCCTATATATCAAAGGAGGAGAGAGTCTAAAGAATGAGATCAGCAGTGTTAGATGCTCAAGAAATGTCTATCTAGTGAGCAGTGAAATGAGCCATTGAATGAATGATTTTTAGTTCACTGGGGAATCTTATCAAGGTTGATTTCAAAACTAATGAAAAATCTAAATTGAAATGAAGAGTAGAAGGAGCTAAAGAAGTGAAAAATAATTAGAGGCTTAGCTTTAGTAATGTGTTAGTGAAGGAAAAGCATAACAGATGGCAGTGGCTTGAGTGCAAGGTAAGGCTGGGGTGAGCTTTTAAGGATGAAGGCATTTTGAACAACCTACAGACAGAAAGAATGGAATCACAGAAAAGTAAAGTATGAAGACACAAGATTAAAGAAAACTTTTGAATCAAGGGCCTGGGGAAACTGAGAGGGATGACTGAGTACATAGGTTGAGTTAGCATTTGGAGAGGAAAAGGTACATGGCTCCCTCTGAAATAAAAATGTGATATATGTACTTTTAGGGGAGGGAAGGGACAAGCAAGTTACAGGGTTTCAGGCAGATTACATTCATTTTCTCTCTGAAGAAAAGGATAAGACTTTTTTTTTCTTTTCTTTTTTTTTTTTTTAAAGATTTTATTTATTTATTTGAGAGAGAGAGAATGAGAGAGAGAGAACACCTGAGAGGGGATAGGGTCAGAGGACGAAGCAGACTCCCTGCCGAGCAGGAAGCCCGATGTGGGACTCGATCCCGGGACTCCAGGATCATGACCTGAGCCGAAGGCAGTCGCTTAACCAACTGAGCCACCCAGGCGCCCTAGACTTTTTTTTTTCTGAATGAGGAATTTAAATGAAGAAAGAAGGCTATAGATATATGATAAAATTTTGTAGCAACCCCTACAGAAAAGGCAAAGACAATCTATAGCATGTCTAAACTTCTTTTGTGATCATTTGGAAACAACACAAGTGATATATTCATAGCTGTTTTATGGGAAGACTATCTCTCAGCATGATGTACTATGAATTGAGTAGAGTTAAAATGAAGGGTAGTAAACAAGTTAGAAAACTACTGAAATACTTCATACAAAATGCAATGAGTGTTTTATGTGGAAGTATTAATAGTAGTAATAATAGTTAAAAGGAGTAAAACATGCAGCATTTGGCAATCATTTTTATGCAAAATTTTATACCTAATATTTCATTTATTTTCACCTATCAGAGAAGTTGATAGAATAAATTTTGTATCCTACAAATATAAAAAAATAACTTTCTAAGAAAATACAAAATTGACTGTAAGCCAGAGCTAGGACAAACTTGCCCTTACTGTCTATCCATAAATTCTTTCACTAAACTATATTAAAGTCAATATCTGTCTTATAAAAATCATTTACCCATGGCTGAGACAGAAGATTTCAATTTTATATGGCACTCATTTTGCAATAACTAGAGGCAAGGAATTCAAAATTAGCCCTAACGTGTTTTCTAAATTTAGACATTGTGACATTTGTCTGGATTTTTTTAAAATATAAATTTAATCTTTGACATATATTCCTATTTAGTAGAATACAAACATTTTTTTTCTTTAGGCACAAGCAAAAGTGGTAGAATAATTACTATTTTAAACAGCTGAGGAAACACCAAAATCACCCTAGTCCAGTAGAAAAACTGTGATCAGCTATCACACACAGCCACACATCATAAGCCAACTAAATTTAACAAAAACTAGTTCAAAGTTTACCTTTCCCATTCACCAATTCACACACACACACAAATCTCAGTACCCTTTTGTGTCTTGTGAGATGTAAGGATCCAAAAAAAATTAGGATTGCAAAAATAAATGGTCAAATTATCAATCCTTATCAACCTTATCGACAGATCATGTATCTACTTAATCTCCACATATTTTGTTCTAAGCACATTACATTGAGTTCAGAGTTTTAGAATGGGCATATCTACCTGTTTTGCTTGTTTATAACGTCACCAATTGTGGAGTTTGATAACCTCAGTGGTATTGTTTCCAGTCTGACTGGTATTCCTGGAAATTTTCTGGAAGCAAACTGCCCTGAAAAGGGGTTGGCAAGGACCTGAGTCCTTCTCCAGTTTTTCCATCTGGAGCTTGTAAGGAAGCTCCCTTCCGCTTTCATCTGAAATTGTAAACTCACAATGCTAGGAACATGATCTCCGCTTAAGATGCACATAAGATAGGGGCGCCTGGGTGGCTCAGTCGTTAAGCGTCTGCCTGGCTCAGGTCATGATCCCAGGGTCCTGGGATCGAGCCCCACATCGGGCTACCTGCTCCACGGGAAGTCCGCTTCTCCCTCTCCCACTCCCCCTGCTTGTGTTCCCTCTCTCGCTGTGTTTCTCTCTGTTAAATAAATAAATAAAATTAAAAAAAAAAAGACCGCACATAAGATAAAACCAAAACGGAGAAGCCAATATACTTTCTTAAGATTTTATTTCTTTATTTGAGAGAGAGAGTGAGCAAGCGTGAGAGAGAGCAGGTGGGGAGGGGGGGGGCAGAGAGAGTGGGAGAAGGAGACTCCCCTCTGAGCAGGGAGCCAGACATGGGGCTTGATTCCAGGACCCTGGGATCATGAGCTGAGCCGAAGGCAGACGCTTCACCAACTGAGCCACCCAGGCACCCCAAGAAGCCAATACTAAAGGACAGACACAGAATCTTGTTGACATTCCGTTCTTAGTTCCAGTTGTCTCCAAACCTAACTTCACCCATTATTTTCCCACAGCTTTATATATCAGCCTCTCAGCGGATCTCTAAGGCCAGAAAAACTACCAATTAAACCTTCCCATTTGGATTCACTGATTAGGAAAAGTGGTGCTAAATCTGCTGAAAGTTGAGGGGAATTTACTGTAATTCATTATCATATTGCTTAGAGCTCAAGAGCACGATCTCCATTGGCAGGCAGACAATTTGAATCTGAACTCTATGTTCCATTAATGCTTTGGTTTGGGGAAAATTATTTATCGCCTTTAGTACCAACTTTCTCTTCTGAGAAAGAGGAGGGGTCATAAAAATAGTACCTATCTTGTATGCTTACTAATTGATGAAATGAGGTAGTGATTTAGAATTCTTTTTAGAGTGTTTTGCACATAGTAAGTATTCAATAAAATATACCTATTATTTTCTATTATTATTTATATCAGTTGTAATTAGTATTATTATTATTAGCAAGTGAGGAGAAAAATCAGTTATTCAGGAACTGACACTGACATTGCTGCAGTAAAGATGGTGCAGCTTTGTGTTAGGAATGGTGACAAAGAGCATCCTTTTTGTATTAGTCATGTTTTGCAGAAAAGACATTATTGAACATTTCATTCTCTCCTTATGTCAAATAACTTGAGATCTATGTGTAAAGTAAAAAAGACAATAAATTCAGTCAGCTACACCTCTGCATATCCCTTTTTAGTAATGTGTGTATTCAAGACTTTTCCCCATTTAAAAAAACTGAGTAGTCTTTTTCATATAGATTTGTAAAATTCTTTATTTATATTTAACATAAGTACTTTTTCAAAAATGTGTATAGCAAATATGTCTTCCCACTCTATGGTTTGTATTTTTACTATCTTAATGGTGTCTTTTGATGAAGGGAAGTTCTTAATTTTACTGAGTGCAATTCACCAATCTTTTCCTTTAATGTTATTGCTTTTTGTGTACTGTATACAAAATCTTTACCTTCCATAAATATATGAAGAATTATATTTGTTACTTTATAGAAGTTTTGCTTTATCAATCTTTCACCTTTTTTCTACCATCCAACTGCAACTGATATTTTTGTGTGTGTGATATACAAAATAAGGTTAAAAGCTCATCCTTTTTCCATATTGATTCCAGATTGATTTCCATTAGATTTCTTGGTTATTCTTGATTCCTTGAATTTCTGTATAAATTTTAAAAGAGCTTACTAATTTCCATAAGGAAAAAATGTCTCATGATTCTGAATAGTATTGAAATGAATCTATAAGCAGCTTTTGGAAATTGTTGTCTATTTATTTGTCCAATCCATGAACATGGTATATCATCCATTTATTTAGGTCTTCTTTAATTAATCTCAGTAGTGATGTAGTAGTTAAATGTCTTGCATAATTTTTGTTCAATTTATTCCTACATATTTGATTTTATTGATGCTGCTATAAATAGTATATTTGCTAAATTTATTTTTATAAATTGTTTGCTGTCGGTATTTGTAAGGGCACTTAAATTTTACATTAACCTTATATTTAGAAAACTTGTAAAATCATCTGTAAATACTAATATCTCTATATTCTTTTTTAAGATATTTTATTTATTGATTTGAGAGAGATCTCCCCTCCCAATGTGGGGCTCAATACCAGCACCCTGGGATCATGAGCTGAGCCGAAGGCAGACACTTAACTAACTGGGCCACCCAGGTGCCCCTATATCTGCAGATTCTTAGTGGAAAAAAAATTTTATTAATTCACCAGACTATGAATCTAAATGGCATCAGAAACTTTGGAAGAAGTCAGACACTTCAAATCCATTGTTTTTACCTTCTAGTCTTTCCTGGTAAATAGCAGCACCTCCAATCCAGAAACATAGTAGTCATCAATGACAACTTTTTCTCTTATTTTTCTATATTCAACCATAAAATCTGTAGATTCTTTTTCTTTACATGACCCCAAATTATCCCTTCCATATATTCCCCACACCCTTGCTTTAGTTTAGATCCTCATCATGTCCTGCCAGGACACTTAAAAGAAGGATCAAACTAATTCCTGTCCTTCCATTGCATCCTTCCCATGAAAATCTTGTCATGACACTCTACTGTTGGTAGAAGATATATTAAAATTTGGCTTTTATTTAAATATTTTTTGGCATTAATCTGAATGCATATTCCTAGATGATAATTTGTATCCTGACTTAGAACATCATTTCCCATAAGACTTTGTTCAGAGGCTATTGACTCAAGCTCATATCCACATTTATGTTACTTTTCTCTGCCTTATAGAATATAGCAAAGTGTAAAAAGCAGACATAAGCAAAAGAGCCAATGCTTTTAATTAATTTGGACTTTTGGTCATAAACCTGCTTAATATCAGTTCAGGCTAGATTTCCTTTTAAAAGTATGAAAATTTTCATTCTTTTTGTTTTCTTTTTTCTTTTGATGTAATTGGTTTTCATGACCTCCTCAGTGCAGAGAGAAGATGAATGAAGTTATCAATAAGCTTTAAAACAATATTCTATTAATTCTGTTGTAGTTAGCAATAAATTCCTGAGCCACAGATCGAATAATGTAAAGATTTTAAATAAGCACATCAATTGAACTGCTTGAAGCTTTGCATTAAACTTGTGTTTATCCTAGAGGGCAGAGACCTGAATTCTAATTCCAAATCAGTGACCTTGAATGTTAAGCCAATAAATATAGCTCAGTCTGTTCCTTGCATTAACAGTAATATTATCAATATCTTTGATATTTATAGGGAGGAGGGATATTGAAAAGATGTGTGCGTGTGTGTGTGTGTGTGTGTGTGTGTGTGTATATATATATAAAATGGAGTGTTTCTCTTCAGTGAACACATTTCTAACCTGTAGCTTCTAAAGTATCACCTGAGGCAATTTTAGCTCAATTTTAGCTCAAATTTAGCTCATGTCTCATCTGAGACATGTCCACTAAGAACAACGCTAATAACTAAATGAAAAATACTCTATGTTCCCTGGCACAATACATTAACATGACTGAAACAAAGTAATCTTGTTGGCCAATGCTGTATTTGTGGAAATTTTTATGGCCTTTCCCTTTATGACCTTTGCTAGCATATTTGAGTAACAAAATTGACAAAGATTAAAATAATAATTTTTCCAATTGGTAGAGTTTCTGCAATTAGTGGAAACAAAATCAGCATGTTAATGGAACATTAACTTTCATTGCTTCACTTCCTCTTAATTGATGAAAATTTCTGAGATGACACAGAAAACCCTCTTTATATTCTAGCCACAGACATTTCTGCTAAATTAGTCTTATCTTACTCTTCCTCAAAGAACAATAAATGCATCGGATCATAGCTAAAGGCACTTGAGAAAACCAGTGCTACAAATAGAAAAATCTCATTCACCATTTCTTTGATCATAGTCTTTAAATTGAAAGCAGAAGTCTCCTATGCTTCTGTCAAATCAGTTGGAAATGGTTTGAAAGCCCAAATTGAAGTTCATATACTCAACAAATCAAAGGCTAAATGAACTGTCTGGAAGTCTAACAGAGTGTGATGAAGAGCAGTGTAATTTTTCATGTAAGTCGGTCAAGTTACCCTACATGATACGCTGCAACGACTATAGTGCTTTATATTCTCCTCCCACTTTACTTGGTGACTATAAATGTTTTATAGCACCCTTAGTATTAGTAGAACTTACAGAAAGCAAATTCCTGGTTTGCATAAATACATATGCTTATAAATATATCCTATAATATTTCCACATAGTTAGAAATCCTAATTATGCTTCTATTAAAACTTTGGAGGAATTAAATTTTCTTAGTGTGATAGCCCTATGAGGTTTTGTTTGTATTGTTATTTTGCTTTAACCAAAAGTACTTCATATTGCTGTTAAGAGTCATTCAGAGCTTCTATCTGTCCAGTAAGCTTGCATGAGTTCCAATCTCATATATTTCCCTAACTCTCTGGATTTGGACATATCAATTTGTAGGACTAGGTAGACTAGTATATGTATTTTCCAAACAGAAATTTGAGACATTTTCTATAACAGCTCATTTTAGGAACAACAATAAATAGATAAGCAAGGAAAGTGCTCAAGGTCCTATTGTCCTAATCATTCATACTCCATAAGAATCTCCCTTGTTTGTCAATATAAGTCTTTAGGGGTGTCATGAACATGCTATGAAAGTGCACACACGACTTGTGTCTTTCCAGTGTCAGCTTTAGTCAATCATAAAGCAAAGTTAATCACAATTATAAAGCAGGTTCAGGATTCCAAACTCAATGACAATTCACCATGTGATTAAACTTGGCTTCTTACAGAGCACACAGAGCAGGACAGAAGACAAACCACACAACAAAGAAGATAACAGAGGGTGCAGGAAGTTAAGGAACCAAATGAGAAGTCAGTCTGTGGGCGCGCAGTTGAGATAAGGCCTCTGTCAGGTCAGGGTCAGCTCTTGGCACTTACTACTTCTTATGTTCATGCAGTGAAGGATCTCGATTCTGTTCAGAGATCGATCCGGCAGAGACATCGGTGGCAGTTGCCTTTTTTAAGTGGTCAGACGTAGAGGGGTTGGGTTTGAAGAGTCTGACAGTTTGCTCTCAAAATCCTTCCCTTTTTAAAGGGATTTAATTGGTTTTGGGCCCCTGCAGACCTCCTCTGGTTCTGCTTGTTATCAGTTCTGGGATGTTAGCTGACGGTGGTCCCCATGATATCTCCTAGCTGCAGTACCTTAACTGCTTGCGTCATTGCTTGACACAGGCTCTTGTTTGACACGAGACACTCCATCTTGCTCTCTACCAGGGTCACATAATGAATGAGGCACAGTACTCCCAATGTGCCTCTATTCCTCCCAAAGAGGAATAGAATGAAACTATTATCCCTTTGGTCTAATACTTTCAATGTAGCCTAGGATTTTTTATTGTATTATCTTTATTGGCAGCTAAATAGAATTCGTCATTCGTATACACCAAAATCTTTTTTTAGAAATAAGGATTTTGAATTCAAGTCACCCTTTTCCACAGATGTCATCTGGGATCACATCTTCAGTTTCTAATCTCCAGCAGGATTTCAATGCACTGAGATCTGGAGATTTAAATGAACTCAGCAGAGCTATCACTCTCCTTCATTTTCTCCTCAAAATGTACTTATGCTACCTCCCCACCTTCAGTCATATTACACCTAGCTCTATCATTATTCTTACTTTACTTATCTTGCAGCGCATTAAAGAATGTCATAACAATTTTAGGGCACCAAGATTTCTTACAATTTAGAATTACTTCTGGATTATTCATTCATATCCTTCCTTCAGCATTAATAATACAATTTATAATATTGTACATTAACTTTCTATGCCTTACATTTACTTTTTTAGTACCTATTGCATCTTAAGACAATCTATAATGAATGAAAATTGTTAAGCACAGTGTGTAGTGAAAGAGTGTTATATTATGAATCAGATCATTGAGCTCTGGTCCTCTGATGATCATTGAAGAACCACATAACATCAATGGGCCTCTGTTTCCTGACATATAAAATGTTGACGTTTGACTACATGCATTTTAAATATCTCTTCAAACTCTAAATGCTTTGACTAGTGTAATAGCCTATAAGCTCCATAAAGCAGGAGGTATATGGGTCCAATTCATTATTAGTTTCCTGGGCATTTAATATAGTGAATAGCATATATTCACTCATCCAATCAACAAAATTTCATTGTTGTGTAAGCTACTCTTCAAGGACCTTGGGCTAAAGAAGTAAACAAATCCCTTTCTTCTTGTATTGTCTAGTGTGGGGAGAGAGATAAATATATGTTAGAAGCTTATTAGTAATAAATGCAGCAAGGAAAGATGATCAGAAATGCCAGGGTTGGATTTGTAATTTTCAATATAGTGGTCAGTGGAGTCCTCTCTGTGAAGGTTACATTTGAGCAAAGATTGGAAAGATGTGGTGGTGAGCCATACAAGTACATGGTGAAAGAGTGTTCCTTGAAGCAGGAACATCCAGAGCAATTCCTGATGTTGTAACTGTCTGATTAACCAATAAAGGACCAGAGACATTAGAGCACTTCTCTGAAGAGGTTAGAAAAGTAGCAAGGAGCCAGTAGGTCTTGTAGGACCTTGTAGGTCACTGTGAAGAGGCTGACCTTGACTTCCTATAAGAGAGTCCTTGGACAGTTCTGAACCAAAAGGTGGCATGATCTGAATTTTTTTTTTTTTTTAAAGATAGCACTAGCTTCTAGGTTGAGATTAGACTGTAGGGAGAACAAGGATAGAAGCAGGAGTACAATTTAGAGATGACAGTGGCTTTGACAAACAGTGAAAGTGGTAGCATTATGGATATATTTTGAAAGCAGAGACAACAGGAGTTTTTAAATGAAAGAAAAATCAAAGATAACTCCAAGGTTTTTGGACTTACTGTAAGGATGGAGTCACTACTAATTGAGATACAGTAAAGCCAAGTCTATGGGGGATGACCAGGAATTTAGCTGGAAAAATTTGATGTGAGATGTTAATCAGGCATCAATAATTGCTCAATACATGTGTATTGACTGATTGTATCTAACATGTATAACCTATATTCTTTTCTACATATCATATATAATTAAAAAATAAAAGTTAAAAGAGCTGGCTTTCAAAACCTTTCTTCATTCAAGGAAATATTTTTCTCCCAGTTTATAAATATTGCCTTTCTTAGTGCAATGGGGATGGAGGGAAACAGATTCTCAAGATTTAGAGGAGTAGATAATTTGATATGCAGTGACTGATTAAACATATATTATTACCCCAATTTGCAAAGGTAAGGCAGATTTCCATTATATTCTTCATAGTAGATCAGCATCTATTTGAGATAAATATCCATTAGAGTGCACAGTCTACACATATTTTTTATTTAGACTTACAGTGGGTGAAAAAGCTGCTGTTAGTGAAAAATAGTGAGATCTTCTTTAGGTATTTAAAAACATTAGGATATCATACAATTGTGAAAAGCAAAAGAACTGTTACAAATAGTAAAAAAACATTATTGAACCCTTATCATACTCCATATACAAAAAACAACTCAAAATGGATTAAAGACTTAAATATAAGACCTGAAACCATAAAACTATTAGAGGAAAACATAGGGAAAAAGCTTCATGACATTGGTCTTAGCAGTGATTTTTTGGATATAATAGACAAACGGGATTGCATCAAACTAAAAAAGACTCCGCCTAGCAAAGGAAACACGAACAGAGTGAAGAGACAACCTAGAAATGGGAGAAAATATTTGCAAACCATAGACCTGATAAGGCCTTAATATCCAAAATATAAAAGGAACTCAAACAACTCAATAGCAAGAAAACAAATAACCTGGTTTAAAAAACAGGCAAAGGACATAGACATTTCTCTAAAGAAAACATACACATGGACAACAGATATATAGAAACATGCTCAACATCACTAATCATCAGGGAAATGCAAATCAAAATCACAATGAACTATCAGGTCATACCTGTTAGGATAGCTATTATCAGAAGACAAGTAATGACAAATGTTGGCAAAGATTAAGAAAAGAGAATCTTTGTTCACTATTGGTAGGAATGTAAATTGGTATAGCCACTATAGAAAAGAGTATGGAGGTTCCTCAAAAAATAAAAAATACAGTTACTATATGAATCAGCAATCCCACTTCTACGTATATATCCAAAGGAAATTACATGAGGATCTCAAAGAGATACCTGCATTTCTATCTTCACTGCAGCATTATTCACAATAACCAAGGTCTGGAACCAGCCCAAGTCTGTGTGTGTGTGTGTGTGTGTATTGTGTGTGTGTGTATATATACATACACACACACACACCATATCTATACACAATGGAATATTCATGAGAAAGAAGGAAATCCTGACCTTTGTGACAATGTGGATAAACCTTGAGGACATTCAGCTAAGTGAAATAAGCCATACAGAGAAAGACAAATACTTATATCTGGAATCTAAAAGAAAAAAAATTAAACTTATAGAAGCAGAGAATGGTGGCTATTAGGAGCTAGTGAGGTTAGGGAAAATGGGGAGATGCTAGTTAAGGGGGGGACACAGTTGCAGTTATGTAAGATGAATACATCTAGAGTTCTAATGTACAGGCATGATGGCCACAGTTAATAATACTGTATTGGGAGCTGGAAATATGCTAAGAGAATAGATTTAAGGTGCACTCATCTGGAAACAAATGATAACAATGTGAGATACGTTAATTAGCTTGATTCTAGTAATCATTATCTGTACCCATTATCACCAGTAATATCCAAAATTACATTATTGATGTTATCCTAGCCTAAGTATCTTCACCTAATTAGTTTGGATCAGTAGGGTTCAAATCAAGAAGGGCCTTGAAGTTTGTGAAGTAAAGATTTCTTTGCACCTCTCCAGGTACTGTGTCTATTCTTCTGCCTGTTCCACAATGTCTTCTCCAACCAGATAGCCATTCAGAGATCCCTATGAAGTGTCTCATTTGAGTTAACAGCTCATTTATCTGTCTCTCCTTCCCTAGATTCCAGATCAAAATATACCTGATCAAAATATACCTGTCTTGAATGATTATAAATATATTCAGCATACCAGAGGATTTTAATACCATAGTGGGTTTTTCTTCTCCAGCAATACATATTTATCCCATCAGCATCACTTGGGAGTTTGTTAGAAATGCATAATCTCAGGTTTTACCCCAGACCTCTGAATTGGACTTTGTATTTTATTAAGATCCCATTGGTGATTTTGTGTACATTCAAGTTTCAGAAGCATTACTTTAGAGAGAAAGTCTTGGTCCTAAAATTGTGTTTTCAAATAATATGTCTATCTAAGTTTTCCAATTTTTTGGCATTAAGTTGTTTCTACTCTTTATTACCCTTTTAATATATGAAGGCTCTGTAATGATATGCATATTTTTTCATTCAAAACATTGGCATTTTGTATTTTCTTACTAGTTTTTTCTCTCTTCTCTCCTTTTCACTTTGATCAATTTCTCTAGGAGTTTACTCTTTTTGGAAAACAAGTTTTTATTTAAAAATTTTTCTCTTTTTTTATGTTTTGAGAGTGAGAGTGAGTGTGTGCAAGCCGGTGGGAGGGGGAGGGAGATGCAGAGGGAGAGAGACAGAGAATCTCAAACAGGCTCCATGCTGAGCAGAGCCTCATACAGGGCTCAATCTCACAACCCTGAGATCATGATCTGAGCCAAAATCAAACATTGGACGCTTAACTGACTGAGCCACCAGGCACACCACTCTGTTTTTTGTTCATTTTCTATTTCATTGGCTTCTCATTTTATATTTATTATTTCCTTTTTCTCTAGGTAATTTTTTAAATTACTCTCCTTTTCCTATCTTATGGTGGGTATTTGGACCATCAACTTTCTACCTATTTACTTTACTAATGCAGGTATTTAAATCTAAAAATTTCACTCTAACCATTTTAGGATAATCTGATAAAGACTGACTAATTTCCCTCTTAGATTTCTTCTCTGAACAATGGGCCATTCCAGATACTTGAGGAATATGACTTTTTCCTACTGTTTTTTAAATTAATATTTCTGTGGTCAGATAATATATTTTGCGTTATTTTAATCCTTTGACATTTATTGGGTTCTGTTTTATGACCCAGCATTTTGTCTATCTTGGTGAATGTCTCATATGCACTTGAAAATAATGTATATTCTATAACTGTTACATGCAGTCAAATATGTCAATTTTTAAAATAACATTGTTCAAAAATTCTTTTGGCTTTACTGATTTTTATGTGTCTATCAGTTGTTGACAGGGTAGTGTTAAAATTTCCAAAGTTGCTTATGGCTTCGTCTACTTTCCTTTGTCAGTTTTGCTTTTGTATTTTGAAATCCTGTTATTATGTGCATACAGATTTATCTTTGGTAATGTCTTTGTTCATGAAGTATAACATGTTGTGTCAGATATTAATAAATCCATGTCTGCTTTCTTATGCTTAGTGCTCTCATGGTATACCTTGAGAACTCTGTGTCTTTTTATTTAATATTCATTGTAATGGCATATAGGCAGGTCTTACGCTTTTATTCAGTCTATAATCAAGACCTTTTAATTGGAACACTTTTATTCCCTTTCTATTTATTGTAAGTATTGATATACTTTGATATGGATATACTGATAATACCAAATACCGATATAATCTTTGTTCCTCCATTTTTTATCTGCCTTATTTTTTTGATGAGTAATATTTTTCTAGTATTTGATTTATATTACCTCAGGTGAGTTTGGACATATGCCTCTTTGTATTATTTTTTTATTGTCCTAGAGATTACAATATGTATCTTTATCAGTCTACCTTCAAGCAGTATATGAAATTTACAAGACTATAATTCCATTTAACACTTTCTTGCCCTTTGTGCTCTTGTTATATTCTTCTAACTGTTCTACAAATGCTGCCATATAATATTGGTACTTTTTTTGTTTTAAACAATTACCTTTTAGAGAAATTTAAAGTTATTTTTTAAAGTTTTACCATATATAAATATGTGTGTGTATGTGTGTAAAATCTGGTGTCATTTTACATTCAGCCTAGTATCCTTCCAGAAATTTCATGCATATTAAAAGGTAAGGGTTTTTATGTGCACATTTGCATACTATCCACACTGTTCTATGCTTTACACTTTTGATTTTATATATGACAGAAATTTTTCACTTAGACATTTTACATTTTATAAGAGGTACATGGTTTTCCATTGTACATATACACAATAACTGATTTAAGCAGGTCCCAGCTGAATATCGTTTGATGTTAAGATAATCTTCTGCTTATATATTTGTGGCCAAGTAAATATTTCTATAGGATAAGCATCTAAATGTAAAATTACATACTCAAAAAAATGCTTATTTTATTGTCATAGATGTCCCTAAGTTGTCCTCCAAAAAGGATGTACCAATTTGTAATTCCAGTATATAAGAATGCCTAATTCTAGGACTCATTTTCTAATAGTTATTGAGGTATAACTTATATATAACAAAATTCACTTATGTTAGAAGTACGGTTTGATGAATTTACTATTGTATAAAGCAGTCATGTAACTTCCATTACTATTAAAATGTAGAATGCAACCCTCAAAAGTTTCCTCATGGATGAATTCAGACCCCTTCTCCTTATGTCCAGGCAACCACTGATCTGCTGTCACTATTAGTTTTGCCTTTTCTAGAATTTCATATAAATAGAATCATACAGTGGGTAGTTTTTTTTTTTAATTATTTCACTTATCAAAATGATTTTTAGTTACATCCATACTGTTGATCTTTGTCATTGCGGGCTAGTATTTCATAGCATGGTTCTAATATAATTTGTTTATTCATTCACCATTTGATGGACAACCTGGCTTGTTTCCAGATTTTGATTATTACAAATAACACTGCTATGAAAATTTACGTATAAGTTGTGTGTACATGTTTTCATTTCATTTCATTTTTTTTTGTGTGCCCTTACACAAGAATGGGATTGCTGATCCTATAATGTATTATTTAGCCTTATAAGATATTGCTTTAAATTTCCCAAATTAGCTGTGGCATTTTGCAATCCTACCAACAATGTATAACAGTTCCAGTTGCTTCACATTCTTTCCCATACTTGGTAATGCCAGTTTTTTTTTTAATTTAAATATTCTAATGGGTTTAACCATTCCAGTGTTTTTAATTGACTGTCCCTATGACTGATGATGTTGAGCATCTTCTAGGTGTTTATTATAAAGTCCCACATTTATATATTTACTTTTTGAAGTGTCTACTCAAAGGTTTGACTCATTTTTTATTTGGTCATTTGTTTTCTTATAATTTTCATGCTACTGACACATATGAGGAAAGAGGCATGAGAAAATGGAATCGGAAAAGAAAGCAAGTCTTGTATCTGATTATTAATACACAGACATAGGAGAGACTCATTAACTCATCTGTGTTAGAATCCCCTGGAAATATTAGAAATCTACCAATGCTTAGATCTCACCAAAATCAAATTAAGTTAGAATGGGTAGTGGTGAGTGAAACTCACTTTTTAAAAATTTCAAACAATCCTATTATGCGGTAAGAACTGGCCACAACTTTTAAATATATTTTTGACAGTGGTAGAATTTCTAAAAGGATAAAGCCAAGTAGTCTTTACATTCAATTATGGATGTTTAATTGAAAGTTAAGAAAATGTTATATTTTGATTAGGATATAGGATGGAATATTCTCCTGTTGGAATAGGATTGGTAATTAGAGCTGATTGTTAAAAACCTTAGAGTCAGATTGGCAATTAGAGCAGATTGATTGTTAAAAACAGTGATGATGAGGGGCACCTGGGTGGCTCAGTCATTAAGGGTCTGCCTTCGGCTCAGGTCATGATCCCAGGGTCCTGGGATTGACCTGCTTCTCCTGGGAAGCCTGCTACTCCCTCTCCCACTCCCCCTGCTTGTGTTCCCTCTCTCACAGTGTCTCTCTCTGTCAAATAAATAAATAAAATCTTAAAAACAAAAGTGATGATGAGGAGATAAAGGGTATTTAGATGTACTACTTCCCCTTAAGTCTTAAATCTGAATATATATCCCCTTTTAAATGTGGTGTTAAGTTAGTAACCCTTGATATTTTACTGGAGAACATTATTCTGTTTTTAAAAAAGTGTAATTAAATGGAACATGTACCAATCTCTCTACCTACTAATTAAATTTAGTTGTTTGGATCATGAAACTCAAAATACATAGGTATTTTCATTATTGACTAAATAAGTGAATGCCCAATAATGGGAATTAAAGTGAGATTGATTTTAGCTCATTGTAAAATGGGGAAAACATTCTAAAGATGTGGTCCCCCAACATCTCATATATGGTATCTAGCATAACCCTTCCTAGAATTATGCTTGTAGCCTACAAAATAATAAAATTATTTACAAAATAATAAACAAAATATTATTACAAAATAATAAAAATATTTTGTCAAGTAAATAAATGGACACTTTGGGAGGAAACAGAGTCCTACCACTATGGGTTATTTAAGCCAAAACTAGACAATCATATGCTAGAGATACTGCTGAAAAGATTCGTAAGGGAGTAGAAAATTGGTGAAGATGACGTTTGAAGTCCTTTTGATCTCTAAAATTTTTTGATCCTACATTTTCATTATATTGACATTTGCACTTCACAATACCTTGCTGATCTTTCACCTGCTGTGGGAGAATGATGCAGTTTTAAGAGTAGCTTTCTGATCCAATTCTTTCATATTTGAAGAATTCTTATGAATATTTTCTTAGAATAGACAGAAATGAGTGGAGACGTACAGGCTTTGAAAATTGAATTGGTGACACTTAATAGGAGGTGAAATTGGCTTCATTGCAAAAATTCAATAAAGAAAGGGGTAACCAAATGAAAGCACCATCCCAACAAGCCTGAGACATTCTGAAAATTGGCACATCTCACTTTTGTTTTGTTTAATCAGACCCTCCTGCCCCACCTTTGAAGTAACATTAGTTGGAATCATTTATGGCTCTTGCCTCAAGACTAACCTTATTAGCCTTCCATCACCCCAGTAAAAAGGAATCCAGTCTAAATGTGACATTACTCTGATAATGTTGGTGGCTTGACTTATGATTTATCCTTTGTATGGCATTTTCCACCCTTTACTGTAAAATTAAGACAACATTCCAGACAGTTGTCATTAAATTTTACAACTGCATATTTGTTTTCAAAGGATTGAAATGACTATGTTTATTTTTTTGTTGTTTATGAAAAAAGCATTTATTTCCTTTTGTTCAGAACAAAAGAAAAATTTGTGGATCACAAACAAAATGTTTCTGTTTTTCCTGTCCTCCCATCCCCCCTTCCTTCTTTCATTTAACCTTCCTACTCCCTCCCTCCAGTTACCTTTGAGCCATTATGTTCTAAGGCTACATTTTCTACTCATGATAAACACGATGATCCTTTGCCTTCAAGACCTTGAACATAGAATTGCTTTATACCACAAGGTTTTGGTAGGAGCACTTAGCTATATATTCAATATTTATTGAGTAATTGCCATAAGAAAGCTACTGGGATAGACATGAAAGCTACAATAACCATGCACTCAGTTACTTAAAATCTTGGGGCAAGGGCGCCTGGGTGGCTCAGTTGGTTAAGCGACTGCCTTCGGCTCAGGTCATGATCCCAGAGTCCTGGGATCGAGTCCCGCGTCGGGCTCCCGGCTCAGTGGGGAGCCTGCTTCTCCCTCTGACCCTCTCCTCTCTCATGCTGTTTCTCTCTCGCTCACTCTCTAATAAAATAAATAAATAAAATCTTAAAAAAAAAATCTTGGGGCAGTAAGAGAGGTAACACCAATACTCAGTGAATAGTTACACAAAGTAAAGAGAAAGAGACTAGAGAACAGATTAAACAAAATGTGGGCATCTACGGGAACACATCTACTACACTTCTCTCCACTAGGAGTCACATGAGATATCAAAACAAAGACTGAAAGGTCATGTTTTAAAGTTTGGTTTTTTGTTACTGAGAGTTTTGCAAGAGCACCTAGTCTAGCTATGTTACGCCCCCGCCTGGAAAAAATATATATTAACAGATAGAGGCAGTTCACTGAGTCTCTGCAAAGGCCAAAGACTTAGAACTGGAGGAAAACAGTTAAGATCCCAACACAGAGATTACACGGCAGGCTACCCTAGTGGGAGCCCTGCCGCAGCTGCCCCCAAACTCAAGCTCTGGCGCTCACACTGCCAGTTCTGGTCGTGGGAAGCTCTGACAGATAGCCCTTCATCATACCGTGTATCTTTGCCAAGAAATTCTGCCCAGCATCCTCTTCCTCACATCACTCTCTCCTGAATCACACACTCATGTGTGTCCGTCTGATTGGCAGAGCCTTGGTCATTCGTCCGATTCTCACTAAAGGAAGGTAGAAAAAGAAACTCAGGCTTCTTGCTTGTAGGCTGAACCCCTAACGTACTAAAATTTCCTAATACAGAACGTGTTCAAAAGATGTTCGGTATCAGTAAGTGTATCAGTAACCCCTGCAGTATCAAAGCAGGCTTTAGAAAAATGTCTGTCAAGCTCTTATCACAAACTTGTTACATAGCAATCCCAGAGTAAGCAGTTAATGGATGAGAGAGGATTTCTGGTCACGGAAGAAAATAATACCATCTAAGAAAGAATAATTCATCAGGAAGGGGAGTGGGTGCCAGCAGGACATAGGTATAGGAATGTTTTCAAAACTTTTTTTTTTTTTTTTTTTGCCACGGAAATATTAAGCATAGTATTTAACTTGTTACAACTTTTTAACCCCTTCTTGGTTAGATAGTAGAAAACTTCACTTCACTTCTGTAATGGAATTCTCCAGGAAGTTGTTATTCACCTGACAGGCATTTGCTTTATAGCGCATGCCTTTTGGAATTTGAGATGCGCCTCAAAACCCAAGCTATTTCAGCACATAGCCGGATGTGCCACATGGCTCTTTACTACCTGCCAACAGCTTTACATAAAGGAAAGTGGGCTAAGGGTCCTTTTAACCATGGCTGCAAGCTGACAAGGCACTGAATGTGCACTATTCAGCAGCAGGAACTAAAAAACCTTGTCAAAATCACGCTGTTCTGGAGACAGGCTGGAAAGACTCCCCAGCACCAACAAAAGCTGCAGCGCGAGGGCAGCTGATCTCTTGGGCTTAAGGCCGCGTGATCCGTCTGACCTGGGAGCTGGCATAGAGGCCCGTCAGCTCCCGCTAAGCACTGGGCATATTGGTTTGGCGAGCCGTTCCCTCCATCACATTGACGCAGCATCGCCAATCCTCGCACGGGGTCCAAGTGGGCGCTCTGTGGGGGTAGCTCCTAAATCCTGCCGAAATTCGAGTATGAGGGGAAAATGTGGTGCCACAGTGCGGACAGCAGCGAGGGAACAGAGGAAATGCACGTTCGAAAATTTTTGTTTTAAACAGTAGCTACCACCACCACAATCTGACTTTGCTATTATTTAGTGTTTGCTTATACGCTTTTATTTTTTCTTTCACTGTCTCCATTCCACCATTGCTTTCTGTTGATGTTTGATGATGTGGGAAACGAAGGCAAAAGAAAAATTAAATTTCCTTACTACTTATAGGCCATTGACAAGTCCTTGAAACAGGCAGAGTGGCCTTCCTCTAGGAACTCAGCTGCCTGGATGTTGATACTTTGTTAAGGGGAAAAGGCAATCTTAGCCTGATGCCCAGGATCCTGTAAGTCTACTTTAACATATAAAAATTGCTTTGGAAACTTCCTTTATCTCTACCCTGCAAGATACATGTTGGCAATCATCACCCAAGCATATGGCCCGCTGATACACATGTGAAAGGTCTCATGACTGGAGTTTTTTACTAAGCAGTACTAAATTTTCCTAACAATAGCTAGCCTCCTCACGATCCTGGAAACCTTGTTTCCAAAATACCTTGAAGGCTAACCTCCTCCCAGCTTGAAAGTACATAATCGCCACTCCTCAGGACCCCAGTACAGCTCTTTCTGCCCATGGGTCCTGTCCCCGTGCTTTAATAAAAACTTTTTTGCACCAAAGACATCTCAAGAATTCTTTCTTGGCCGTGGGCTCTGGACCGCAACATCTTTCCTACACCATTTGATATCTGCCATGAAAAGTTCTCAAAAAAGCACTATAAAGGATTTTGATTTAATTGTCACTTTTTAAGCCAGGATTTCACCCATCTTATTATCAATGTAGATGTCAGTAAGCCAGTCAGAATCAGCATGGGCTTAGGTGGTGAGATAGAAAGTATTTTTTGTCTATTCTATTTGGATATCTAACGCCAGAGCACTTTGATTTGAAACCTGGCTCTCCTGCTTTTTTGTTCTGTTTTTAGTGTACTCTTTACCTTTCTGAGCCTCAGGATCCTCAACTATTCAATGGAAACAAACAAACAAAAAACAAAATCAAACAACAAGAACAAGAAAAAGAACCTAGTTCACAGGGCTGTCATCAGTACTAAATAAGGAAATAGTTGTAAAAGCATCAATAGCAGTGACTGGAACACTGTAAAGATTCAGCATATATCAGCTAAATCTAGATGTGCTTCATTATGAATTTGCACAGACAGCAAACATAATATGTATTGAAATTTAAAAACCCAATCAAATAACATACTGTACTTTTCATGTAAACAGAAAGTGTATTTAAAATTTTTCAATTCCCATTTGCATCTTCTATTTCAAAGTCAATGAAACTCCATGGCCATTATCTTTTTGCTACCTCCGTTGGGCCTTTACCATAGTTTGCATAGTAGAATTGAATTTAAATAAATTGTGATTTCAATCACATACAAAGGGGTCTTCATGAAGGAATTATTTTGGATATATATGATAAAAACATTCTGAGAAGAACACATACCCTTTTTTAAAAATGTGCGTTCTTATTATGCTTAAATTATTTTAAAAATATATATGATGCACAGTTATATAATGTGTTTTACTATTCTTGAGCTGGCAACATAATCAAGATCTGTATAAAATTTTATTCATCATTTGGCAAAAACAATCTTAACTTTTATACAGAAGGAAGATATAATGATTGCTGAGAGGTTTCAGTTTGACTTCTGACAATTTGAAGCTTCTTGTAATAACTAGTGATTACTAGTTGAAATACTGAATTAATAATTAAGGACAACGTTTGCCAAAGAAATCTAAGTGACTAAAATGAATGGGTTGCTTCTGACCAATTTTCTTCCTTTGTCATAGATGTGAAAATGTAGACGTGAACCCTCAGGGGGATGGAATGACTGGGGCCACTCTCAGAAAGACAGAGAGGGGGTGTGTGCTACTGGCTGTAATCCAATTAGGTCAACCTAAAAGAGTCATGTTATTTCAATTAAATATTGTATTTTTCATTTTCCTGCACTCTTTTTCATCCATTTCCATGTCTGTTTAGCCATGAAAATGCAAGTTACTGATTGATTCAGGAAGACTGGCAACATCATTTGGCCGTAGGAGAAATGACATTTGTGATGTCTGGGATGAGACATACATACACAGAGACCAGACAACTGCAACACTGATTGTTCAAAAGATAAGTAAAAAATAAGAAGCAGGAATTCTGATCAAGAGTCTAATAGCTGGGCTTTTAATTTTTTTTTTAATCAAAAAAGGTTTAAGCTGAAGGAAGCCTATGGGATAGCCTAGTCCGGAGGTCTGCAAACATTTCTATAAAGGGCCAAATAGTAAATATTTTAGGCTTGTGAACCATATGGTCTTTTTCACAACTACTCAAGTCTGCCTTTGCGGGAGGAAAGAGGCCATACACACAGGCAACACATCCACAAATGAATGTGGCTGTGTCCCATTACAATACTTACAAAGCCAGGTGGTGGGCCAGATTTGGCCAGCAAGCCATAGTTTGTGGACCCCTTGTCTAATCTCTTTATTTCAGAAAAGAGGAAAATCAGGTGTAGAGATACTCAGTGACATATTTAACCAAAATCCCTAAAATCTTTGTATCTGAGCTCAAATTAGCCAAGGTTCCATTATCCTAACCTGCTATTTCTTTCCATTGCATCGTCATTATAAAAACGAGCAAAAAAGGGCCTCTGTGTTTTGGCTCCTAGCTTGTTTATTTCTTCACTGCAGACCGAGACCCTTCAGCTCAAAAGCCTGCCAGCACCAGACTCAAAAGTTTTGCACATCTAATTATTTTTAAAATAACCCAAACAAGCACATGTTTAGTCATTTAGAGCCTTCATGGTTTGAATGCCCCAAGAAACCTCACCCAAAGCTGTTACCAATTGATCTAATGGGGCTTTGCAGTTATAAATCCCAAGCTGCTGCTGTCTTTCAGAGTTCTCTGACCCGAAGACTCCCACCAGGAAGCTAAGCAACATTATCCCTGCACCCCCTCTCAGGTTACCCCCTCCCGTGGGAGTGCTATCCCTCCCCTTCTGAGTAGCGGACCCCTAAGTCTTTGGACAAACTGACTGACTCGTGCTGTAAGGGACGTCCCCCACACGGAACCGTGTAAAAGCACGGCCAGATAAAGCTTGGTGTGCTAGGGCCTGTCATGGTCATAGCTTTTTCCTTGGCCAGTCCACAAACCCCTCAAATGCCAACAAACATAATTCATAAAAAACAAGCGAAGCAGAAAACAAAAATATTTGCCATTTTTAGACAGTTTTTTTTTCAGTTTCCCAAATTGATTTTTTTAGTAAGGTAAATTATTTCTATAAAGTGTACTTCTCAGAAATTCTTTTGCTATAAAATGGTTAAATTGAAGTAAGGAAGGTAAAGGGACTCCAAAAGGCTCTGTCTCTGCTGTTTTTCTGCTAGGCCCCATTACTCATGTTCTGTATTTTGCCTCTGAATAAGCCAAAAAAGCTATGTTCCTGCTCCAAGGGGGAGGCAAGAAAGTTAATCACTCTCAGAGTTTTGTCCTAGGCTCTAAACATCTAAGAAGAGCCAGACACCAAACACGTTCCAGAACATTAGCTTCAAGCAAACCTCGGCTGATCCTGGCACCAATACCCCTACCTTTGGTAATTTACAGAATAACAGCTATTGCTCACCTGACACTTGCCTCTGACTGGACCCTACCATGGATTCCTAAAGGAACACATGCCCTAGACCCTTTCCAATACAAGCCCCTAGCCCCAAGCAATGACGAGACTCATTTTCTTTTCCTTTCCTTTCTGAGTTTCCCAGACACTCTGTCTGCTATTCTCTACCTGTCACTTACACTGTTCAATAAACTGTTTCTACTTTCTCTGGTTCATGTTTGATTTCCATCCTGTGTGAAGCCAAAGACCCTATTGGCTGGTCTTGTGGGACCTTCCCCTAGGTTCTTGGACTCAGCCTGCCTGCATCAAAACCACCAGGATTATGTTCCTGTGTGCAACCCTATCTCTCCTAACAGAACTTACTTCCTCTTTTGCTGTGCCAGATGCCAGAAAATATCAAGGGGATTGAAAATTAATAAACTTCTGCAGATAAAAAAATTACTTAGAGATTCTGTTGTAGTCTACTTGTGATTTTTAAGCCTTGTGAAAATCAGCATTCTTGGGAAGCTTTTAAAATATGTAAATAAATTGTTGGACCCAATCACTCAGAATCTGTGATTTAATAGATTCTCTGTGGTTTTTCCTCACTTGTTACCATCCACTTGTACCCCCAGTACCTAGAATAATTTAGGCTCAGCAAAAGTTTACAGAATAAGTGAATCATGAATTCTAAGTTTCAGGGGGAGATAGCATGAAAATATATAGGGAGAAAGCAAATATATATATGTAAAATGAAACTCTAACACATGACTTTGAGGGTTACAAGGAATGGACTAAGGGAGAGACTGAGGGTTAGACCACTGCCTTAATCTGAAATTGAGACTATTTAAATCTCTGAGCCATAAAATTCAGAAAATTACAAGTCTGGTTTTAGAGCATGCAAGTACTACACAGCATGATAAACTGATTCTGGAAAGTTAATGGAGAGTCCTCGGTGTCCTTCTAGGCACATTATCCTGTTTGCTCAATGTTATCAATTTTTTTTAAAGATTTTATTTATTTATTTGACAGAGAGAGTGAGCGAGAGCAGGAACACAAGCAGGGGGAGTGGGAGAGGGAGAGGCAGGCTTCCCGCAGAGCAGGGAGCCCGATGTGGGGCTCGATCCCAGGACATTGGGATCATGACCTGAGCCGAAGGCAGACTTTAATGACTGAGCCACCCAGGCACCCCCTAATCAATGGATTTTCAAACATATGCTAAAAAAGAATTTTATGAGATCAATGTATTAAATTTAATGGAAAATCAAATAAATATCTGTTTAAGCCTGTACTTTTGAAAGTTGATTTTACAAACATATTAAATCAAAATTTATTTTAAATGCATGTAGTACAGTATAAGACTAATTGAACAGACAGACAGTACTCATGTGATTTCATACTGAATAATTTACTACAGAGACATATGCATTAAAATGTTAAAACCTAAGTTGCTTTATATAAGTGTAATGGAGTCCCTGAAGAAGGAGAGAAGGGAAAGGGGCAGTAAAATGTTTTTTGAAGAAACAATGATGACAATTTTTCAATTCAGTTGTAACTATAAGCCCACAGATCCAAGAAACTCAATAAACATCAAGACAAGAGATGTGAGGAGAACTACTCCAAGGCACATCATAATCAAATTGCTTAAAACCCATGAGAAACCTTAAATCCAATGAAACAAACAAACAAAACAGACATGTTATGTAAAAAGAAATGGATGTAAACACAACCACTGATTTCTCATGGGAAAAATGCAATACTACATACAATGCATATGGATCACCCCTACAATGGAATAGTTCTTTCCATTAAAAAGAATGAAGTATTGATATATATACAAAAATGGATGATCTCAAAATATTTACCCGAGTGAAAGAAGTCAGAGTATATACCGTATGCTTTGGTCTTTAAAAATTTTTTAGAATAGGAAAATTAATCTGCAGAAACAGAAAGTAGATCAGTGGTTGTTTGATAGAAAAGGCGCAGGAACTAGAAGGGGAACAAGGAAATGTTTGGGGGTGACAGACAAATTCATTTTCTTGATTTTGGTGATAGTTTCAGGTTGTAAATATACATCAACCATATCAAATTTTACACTTTGTATATGTGCAATGTGTATGTCAGTTATACCTCTATAAAGCCCTTTTTAAATAAAAGTAAGATAAAAAACCTATGAAGCAGTAAATAATGATAAATTCTGCCATCATTATTTCATACACATCCTCTATTTTTACACTGAACTTAGAATAAGATAAACATATACAGGATAATATGATAAAATTTTTATGTCAATTGGTTTTCCATTCACTACTAAATGTGATAGACTATAAAGACTCCAATATTTTTTTCCTGTGGCAAGTTCTTGCCAATATAAACATGAAGGTATCAAAACTAAAGGGCACTTTTGCTTTGCCCATTCCCAAAACACTTTGGGTTAGTGTGGAGCTATTACTCAAGGAAAAAAAATTCTGATTTAAAAATGTGGATTTCCCATCAAAGTCCTGTCATAAAAAAAATCATACAAATTTGTTTATCACCTGGTGAAAAAATTAAGAAAGTCATTATTATGGAACTTTGGTGAAGCCAGGTGTCATTAAAATTGTTAAGCTAGTTTTCTGGCTTGGAACAGAAGAAAGCTCCAGCAGCAGCATCTCAAATATCATCTGCTCTGGAATCATTAATTGCTGATATTTCTTCTATGGCATTATCTTTAGTATGAAATGTGACGAAATTTATTTTAGGGCAGCCACCTTTGGATTTTCATCTACTTTGGGCAAACTAACACCATTGAAAAAGTCATCTGATTTTGTTAGACCCCTTCACCTCTTACAAAGAATATTACCATACAAAAATGTCAAGAGATAAAAAATCCCGTTACTCTTACTCTGTGGAGTATCTGTGATGTTTGATAACTTATGTTACTTGGTGCTTTGGTCACTGAGAACACCCATACATAAGTCATTGCTTCCACCTTGACATATGTTATCTTCAAATATTATTAAGCTCAGATTCAGCTAGTGTTACTATTTCTTTGGTTTATTGGCCAAACAAGCAAAGCAGCAGGGTAAGGGTTATGCTGGCAATCAAGACGCAAAAGAAGAGTTGCTGTGTGTGAGGCTGACCATGTGACTCCAACTGTTCTTTGTGGAGGTGTGCCTGAAGGTTGGTGATCCAGGAAGCCACATGATTAGAAGGGTGCAGATCTGTCACTTCTGCTTTTTATAACAGTTTCTTTAAAGCAAGCCCATCAACACTCAAAAGTTCTCTGTATTGCCACATATGTAAATTGTTGCATCATAAACATGTATTGCAACAACTCATTTCTTTTTTTTTTTTAAGATTTTACTTATTTATTTTAGAGAGAGAGAGAGAGAGACAGCATGAGTGGGAGCACATGGGGATGGAGAGATAGAATATCAAGCATACTCCATGCTGAGTGTGGAGCCCAACTTGGGGCTTGATTCCAGGACCCTGAGAACATGACCTGAGCTGAAACCAAGAATCAGATGCTCAACCAACTGTGCCACCCAGGTGCCCCGCAACAGATGTTCAGTGCAGCAGGCCAGACAGCAGTCTATTAGAATCCATTCCTGGTCACTGATATGGGTGACCATCCCTAATTTCCAAACAATTTCTCATCACCTCAAAAATTATTACTCTTTTGGGGCGCCTGGGTGGCTCAGATGGTTAAGCGTCTGCCTTCGGCTCAGGTCATGATCCCAGGGTCCTGGGATCGAGTCCCGCATCGGGCTCCCTGCTCTGCGGGGAGCCTGCTTCTCCCTCTGCTTCTCTCTCTCTCTCTCTCTCTCTCTGTCTCTGAAGAATAAATAAATAAAATCTTTAAAAAAAAAAAAAAAAAAGAAAAATTATTACTCTTTTAACCTGGTGACAGTGAATTTTCAAAAAATAAAAGCACATATGAAAGGTGATATTAATTACAACTCCATCTATTCTGACCCTCTCTACTCTTCTGCCCATTGCAAAGTTACTAAACAATAAAAATTCCAACGTAACCCTTGAGGTTGTAGGAGTCAGTGTATATCTTTTATCTTACATTGCCCAGGATTTAAAACTGCAGATGTTCATTCAGCTGCTGCCAAAGACTTCTTCAAGTTTTAATAGTTCGCTTTCAGCCAATGGAACTGACTTTCAAGAACACATTCTTACGGATTCCCAGCCACGTAAGAAGGTCATTAGCCAAAGTTTAGGATTATGAGGCTATGTAGCCAGAATGCTGATCACTAGGAGGAACAGGTGCTGGGTCAGGAGGAGGGGTCACTTCCCTCCCAGTTCAATATATTTTGACTTGATCTTTGTGGATAAGAAGCAATAATAGCAATTCTCCCCAATTCTAAGACCGGAGAGTTGTTGATCCTGTCCTGTGTTGTGCCTATCCAGTCCCACTGCCTCTGTGAGTACATTTTCATTTTATTGATAGTAATCTTCACATATTACTCAACCTTCCTTATTTAGCTATTAAATGGGAGTCGTATTCAGGAAAACCTATACCCCTCCACCCAGGATGTGATATTGGCATGTATTAAGCAGCCTGAATGATCAGAGCATTCCAGGACTTCTGATGGGCCTATTCCCCTAACATAGGACATTTCTTCATGAGTAAATGACGCAGCACCATCCACTCCTTTCTGTTGTTCTACACCAAGGAAAACATTTTGCCTAGTATGGGACTACTAGTGCCTAATGTCCCAAGTCTAAAAAGCACCAGAACATCTGTTCCCAAATCCTAGCCCACCTTACTAACATCTTGGCAAAGGGTCTCATGCCTGAATGGAGATATCAACACTATCTTTAGCACAGTTCAGGCAGAAAGATACGAAGGTTAACCTTCTACTTCTTTGCAATTAGTAGCATCTTGGGCCTCCAGAAGGTGTAGGTACTTTAGTCTCTTGGCGTTTCAGGGTTCCATATCTGAACCCCTAGACTTTGTGCAGAAATTATGGATTATAACATTAGTAAAACTGCGATTCTGCTAGTTTGTAGCAACTCTAATGTAGCCATTTGGTGCCAATCTAGGCATACAGTACCTATAGTTTGTAGGTATGCTTTCCAGGCTGAAGTCAAAGACCCAAACTTTGCTCCACTTTACGAAAAATGACATGGCGAGTTCTGACCAAGGGATCTTCTCTCCTATAGCAATTATTAATTACTTACAATAGTATATAATCCTTTTTGAGCTATATTATCAGGGCTAGCAAAGGGCAACACTCTGTATTACCTATCTGACTACCTTGACAGGCATCAGGTCATCTTAGGTATCTTTCTTAAATAGTGATTAGAAGAAAACAATGTGCACCAGTGAAGCACATTAAACTAGCAATAAAATTGTGAGAGTCTTTCTCTTTATTAAAATTAGAGTGAATCAAACTGGGCATGGAATAATAAGCAAAATACAGTTCTTATATTATATGAGCACCTTGGGAAGAGTACTTGCCAGTGAAGCAGCACAAAAAACAGATTTCATAGTCAGGATTTGTTTCAAATGTACGCTGGAATTCAAGGACTTAGGTGATGCCAGCCTACAGCAATACATCATCTAGATTTCAGATGTCTGCCTACTTACTAGTTACGTCTCCTTAGCCTTTAAATATGCCCATGTTGTTCTCATTAAAAATAAGAGCAAGAATAGCAACAAGAAAGAGGAAGACAAGGAGAAGAAGAAGGAAGAGGGAAAAAAAGGAAAATGGCAAAGAAAAGAAGCACCACCAACAAAAGCTATGCACCCCTCTCTAGATAGTGTCTGATATCTTTCCTTTGTCTGTGGCATCAACTTTATTTGCCATTATCTGTATTCCCTAACTTCTTTAGTACTATAACCCCCAATTTTTAAATGTGCACATGGGCTGCCTGGCATGAAGGGTACATTTCCCAGCCTCTTTTGATACTAGGCTTGGCTCTATCACTAAGCTCTGGTCAAAGGAACCTGAAAGTTTCCTGAAATCATCCCTATGGAAGGGTTCACCCTTCCATCATCCTTCCTCCTTCCTGATGGCTGTAATGCAGTCATGAGGGCCTGAGACTCAGCAGATATCTTAGATTATAAAATCAAAGTTCAGGATGGGGAAGCAATAAGATTGAAGGAGGTTGGGTCATCCTGATGGTCCCGCAAGCCACCTTAAACACACACGTTGTTGTATGTCAATTATATTCCAATAAAGCTGGAAAAAATAATAGCCCTGGTGCTGTAAGGATGAGATATTTAAAAGCCTTAGCACAAAGCCTGGTTTTGTTTTATAAAGCTTGCTACTAAAAACGCATTTAATAAGTTGTAGCGACTATTACGATGATGATAAAGAAATTCTCATTATCAGCCACGCATTGTACTAGGCACTATGTGCACAAGAGAGCCCCTGTCCTCAGTGAGCTTATAGTAAGAGAGGACAGATGGCACAAAACAACCTATTACAATGCACGAAATTGTAAAACATAGGCAGATGTTAATAACCTTTTATTTTATCCTGTACTATGTATCTTCCTGGGTTTCTTAAAGAATGTAAAAATCCATTGAACTCTCACCATTTAGATCTATCTCCAATAATAACAGTGGATAACAGAAGTAAAACTATTAAAAGAAGTAAAAAGAAATTCTAAGACATTTTATCATATTTTTGTGCCAAAGATTTGAACAAATGAAACCCTATGCTGTCATTTTAGCACATATCTTCTTTAAAAATACAGCCTTTTACTTATAGGAATATAATTTCAATTGTGATATGTACATATGATATATGGTGTGTGTGTGTGTGTTATTTGACCCAGAAAAAAATTGATGGTAAATGTAAAGCCTGGTTATAGTACATGGCAATTGAATATATTTAAGTATATTTAAGTATACTTAAGTATATATTTTATATTATATATATATTAGTATATTAAGTATACTTAAATATATAGTATATATATATAAAATATATACTTAAGTATATTAAGTATACTTAAATATTAAGTATATTTAAAGGAAATTAAAAGTATAACTACTCAGGAAAGAAAATGTAAATAATTGTATTTCTGGAATAAAATTCAAATAGCATTACTCACAGTTTTATTTTATAGTGAGCATTTAATTAACTCAGTGCATATACATCTTAAATATTTTTTACTCATGTGACATTTTTCAAAGAATAATAAATATCTCTGGATTAAATTTTTTTTTAAGAAAAAGCGAACATTCAGGTTTTTGTCTTGGTTTCATTTGCAGTGACACAGATGTCTCAAATAATGGTGCTAGATAATTAGTTTTTTTTAAATTGTAAGTAAATTAATTTTAGTAATGGAAACAGATTGGCTCAGAAAACCACAAGTTATTTCTTTACATGTACTATGTAAAGTGGCCCTCAAAATTTTCTAGTAATGGATAAGCTTTGTGAATATTTTTTTTGATCAAGGTATATACAGAATATAGAGAATGGGTACTTAATCTGGATAAAATTATACACAAAACAGAAAAAGGCCTAACTCTTTATTCACTCAGACTTCCTTCTTCCTAAAGTGACCCCGGTCAGGATTCCTCTAGGCCAATAAAGCATCTGGACCTGCCTCAGTCATCTGGAAGCCAGAGAAGGAACTAGCCCAGGGATAAAGCTGGACACACAATGGAAAAATCAGAGAAGAAGAAAAGAACCTGAGTCTATGACGACATTGGTGAGCCACTCAATCAACAAATTCTGGAACCACCCTATGTCTGGACTTGTTGTTTTGTGAGAAAATAAATTTTCTATTGTTTAAGTCAATTTGAGTTTCCTATTACTCGAAGCTAAAAGCCAATTTGATTATTATAGTTTCTTTCTGCACAACTGGAAAATCACTCCATGTAGACTTGGATTTGGAAAAGACATAGAAGTCATCATGGTACAATATCTTCTCAACTCACAGTGGAAATGGTAAAGTATTTTGCAAGTAATATTTCACTGATATTTAGGTTCTAATGCTAACAAGTGGTGAACTTTTTAAATAACTTAGTCTCTCTATTGCAATGTTGGAAAACTATATGCTCTGCTTTAAGTGAGAGAAAAAAATGGTCATCAGCCTTTACTTTAATGCTTCTGATAAATGACTCTACTGACTTTTAACCAACTGAGCCACCCAGGCGCCGACTCTACTGACTTTTAAAAAGATGAAAAGCGATCCAAGTATTTAAGAAGTGGGAAGAGTCAAGACCCTCAAGTATTAAAGATAAGTAAGGACTCAAGGTTTTCATTAGAAGAAATCTTCATGAGTTTGCTGGTCACTGGGACATTAATTATGAGCTATTTTGGCATAAGTCTTTGCTAATGCAACACTGAAGCAGCTCGTTCTACTAATGGCTAGCTTTAATTCATGGAAAAGTCTTTCTTATAATAAGCAGAATTCTGGCATGCCTTAACTTATCAACATTTGTCTTCCGAATGAGGCCTTTTCTTTTACCACATTAGGGCCTTTTAAATAATTGAAAGCAGCTGCTATTTTCCCCTCTCATTTCTGTTTTTTTCTTTCCAGTGTCTGTGAGTTGCAGGAACAGGGAAATGGGGAGTATTCCTTCACCCATAGGGTAACATACGGATAATTTTATTTCTTTTTCAGCAGAGATGAGTCCAGGAAACACAATTTTAGGTTCTCTCTCTATTCACATCTATCCACTTCCTCTTCTCTCTTCCATGCAAAGTGATTAACACAGGCAAATCCATCCTAATATTCACTCCTCTCTAATGGTCAGAGTTAACATTCCAAAGTTTACTGATCATGTGTGTCTTGGCCTCTCAGCAATTTCTTTCTCAGATGACAAGAATGCCTATAAATGGCAGATATTCTCTTCAATTCTACCTACATGGCAAGCTCGCCACTAAAGACCATTAAAGACCTCCACAATCCCCCTGACTATAAGAAATTACTGTTATTGAACTGCTCAGTCTGAATCTGGATGAGCTAACGGAGATCAGCTCATAAAGGAGAGTGCAGAAAGCCTCTCTTCACCCTTAGGTCCAAGCCACATTTTCACATTCAACGTGAACAGCAAGCTGTGTGCTTTGGATAATAACACTGACACTGGATGTATTCCATCCTTCATCCAAATCCTTGCATTTCATCTCTGTTGGCTCAGAACCTAGAGTGAGTCTCAGTATTGTTCATATCTGGCAGCTCTCCCCTAATAATCCCTAGTTCATTCAGTGTTCTTTCTTACATGCTGTCCTTAATCTCCAAAATTATGTTTATCCCTTCCTGAATATTCTGTACTTTGTGTAGGCACCTCTTGCACTGTGGTCTCAGCACCACAGTATATTGGTAAAAAATACATCCTTTTAATTGAGTTCAATTAGACCTTGGTTTACATCCTGGCTCTAGTGTTTACCAGATGTGAGTGCTTGGGCAACTTTTTGATGGTTCTGAGTTTTAGGGTCTCCAACTTAAATGGACAGAGTACTGACCTCACAGAATTGTTACGAAGTTGGAGATAACTAAGATAGCATTTGTAATCATTCAGCACAGTGCCTGATACATACTAGGTCCACGAGAAATGTTAGTTTTCCTTCCAGTCTCCTCACACAAAACTAAACCTACTTCAACGTCATACCTAGCACATATGGAAGACACTTTAAAATTTTATACTTGCTCCATAGATTAGACATATTTTGAGGGAATTTTGTGGGGCTGATTAACATTAATGTGGAACCATGCGTAACACTACTTAAGAATGACCACCTTTCTATTAAGAAGTTGTACCTCCTCAAAACATTTGTTCATTGTAATATAAAAATCAGTCAGGGGTGCCTGGATGGTTCAGTCAGTTAAACTTCTGACTTCATTTCGGCTCAGGTCATGACCTCAGGGTTGTAGGATCAAGCCCTGCATTGGGCTCCATGCTCAGCAAGGAGTCTGCTTCTCTCTCTCTCCCTCCGCTCCTCCCCCCACTCGCACGATCTCTCTCTCTCAAATAAATAAATAAATAAATAAATAAATAAATAAATAAATAAATAAAATCTTTAAAGATAAATAAATAAAAATAAAATAAATAAAAAATAAAAATCAGCCAAATTTAGCCTCTTTTCTGAACTGTCACTTAAATGCTATCCTCTTCATGAAGGTTTAATGATGTCTCCTCAATCAACCTCATCAGAGTCGAACAGATGCATTTGATTTAGACACCTCCTATATTACTGATTACATCCTATATTTTACTATAATTATCTGTTATTTTATAATCCACACTGCATTGTAAACTTCTTTGAAATTAGCCTGACACTATGGTACTATTCCATACTGGTGTGCCAATCTACCATTAGAATCTACTAGAGGTCAAAAGGCAGTGTGAAGAAAGGGCTAATACTAGGCCTGGGGTGAGGCAGGGCTGCTAGAAAAATTTTCCGTGGAAACACTACTTAAGACAAATAAAAAATGTTGTTTATATCTTCATGGTGTGTCACTACTGGGTCAGTGGAGATATGAGTTGGCATGTAAGCCTTCTACTACAGTGGTTTATAAAATGGGTGGGCAAGGGGCCTTTGGCCTTCTATAGGTCAGGGAGAGCCACACATTCTTTGGTTCCCAACCATGGCAGCCATACACGCCCCATATACATAAGAAGACAAAAGAAGCTGCAGTTTTGGGTACCCGTCAGGTCTCCTAATGAGATGAAGATACTGTACTTTCTGTATTTCCTGTTTTGTATACTTCTAAAAAGCCAGTTAACTGTAGTATTAGATTAATACCTCTTCATTTATGTCTCATGAGTCTTACTGCCAATCCAAAACTGTAACCATAGCTTTGTTGCTGCAGGGACTCTATTGTAGCTTATTCAAATCATGTACAACCAACAGAGCATTTACCAAATGATCTTGGCTCATCAGAATAATAACCCTGTTACTTGTAACTATTGAAAGATTGCGGCAAAGGTAGAGGGTCCAAAAAGTTCAGAATGTATTATAATCATTGAGTAGTCAATATGACTAATATATAAGATAGAAGGAAGAAAAACCAGTGGCTACTGAGTCTGTGAGACATGGCAGTGAACTTGTGCAGCCTGCTCCCCACCTCAGAGTTTTACACAATATTTTTACAAATATGCATATGATTATTTCTGAAGTGTTCAAATTCTAAAGACATTCTGAAAGATGACCTCAAGAAAGGCTAAGAGCTATTGCTTTTACTTCAGTTTAAAGAGTCTGTCTGAATACCCTTTTGAGAGGAAGTCAGGCAATTTATAAGGAAAATTACTCCTTTGATGCCTCCAGGTTACTACTTAGCAAATTACTCTTAGACTCTACCAAAATGGCTTTCCTTAGTTAAAACTAAGGCTAATTTTTTTCCCCCTGAAATGTCTTGCTCATCCTTGAAGAATTACTCAAATACTGTTTAAGGGCAAATGTTTCCAAGAGTCTAGGACAGTAGTCAATCTATTATATTACTTCTAATGAAGATTATCAGAGCTTTCCTTCTCCTTTCCCTAATGCAAACATAGAACATTCTTGGGTTGGAGGAAAAAAATGCTCGAATAGGAATAAGGTTGATGTAAAAACCAAGTGTTAGTTTTTAATATGATTGGTGATGGGAACAAAATAGTTAGGTTGAGTCAAGGTATCCCACCACATCACCCCATCTAATGACCTTCTAGTTCCTATAACAGAGTCAAGCATTCAGGAAAGACCAACACCACAGCAGCAGGAAACACAAACGGAAATAATTTCAAAATATTCACTAAGAGTGTGGGTGGTTAAGGTAGCATTGATAACCAACCGGCAATGTTTCTTTTTAACACAGAGATTTTCTACAATGGCTAATGCATTATAGTCATGAATAGCTTTGGCTTAAAGTGAGATAATAACCAAGCAATAAAAGCCTGGTGGTTTCCACCCTTGGAATTTATTCAATTTCTGCATACAAACACACACACACACATGACAGAGAGAGAGAGAGAGACTGGGATGAGAGGAAATGAGGAGAATCTAGTCCAGGCTTTTATTGTTTGGCTATTTAAGAACTTTTCATAAGAAAGACATGTATTTTCAGATCAACAGTAGCAGAAATAAAAATAATCCCCCTGTTAAACATACAAAAATTGCAAAACATCAAGTCTAAAAATAAAAAATTTAAAGTTACTGGGATGCCTGGGTGGCTCAGTCAGTTAAGCGGCCAATTCTTGATTTAGGCTCAGGTCATGATCTCAGGGTTGGGAGACTGAGCCCGGGGTCAGGCACTGCGTGCTTAGAATTCTCTCTCTCTCCCTCTGTCCCTCCCCCAACTCCCCTACTTATGCTCATGCATGCTCTCTCTCTCTAAAAAACAAACAAACAAAAAACTTTAAAGCTATTTAAGATTAAAAATACTAGAAATTATGTGAAAGGGAATAAAAATAAAATGAATAGCAGACAATATAATCAACAATTGAAACCATAATCTTGGGAGACATTTTCCATGGATCTCTTCAGTTTCTATATACCTTGTAAAAAGACACTGGCCGTTTTTGTCCTGAGAAACCTTTTCAAGGACACTTGTGTAGCAAACAGCTTCGAAGAGCGAGATAGTATGATCTCCAGAGAAGATGGCAGTTTGTTTCCTGACCAGGGTAATACAGGTAACGTTTCGCTCCAGGGCAAAGTTTGGGCAGGTGACCAGCCCCAAACCCTTACACCACTGGGGATTCCTAAGCTCAGTGTTCATCTGGGACACGGCAATCACTTGAGCCACTCTCCTTTACTCCCACAGGCTATGTGGGGTTGGGCAGAGAGAACCAATGTGGACATGGATCTCATGTTATCTGTGGTGCAGTGGCTTATTTGACTCCATACAGGAATCTTGGGTCTTCCATCAGTATTCATAAAACAGAAGCAGGCTAAATTGTTAGCTTGGAAAATGGGTTAAAGTCTCACACCATTTAGTTCTTGACACACCCCAGAGATAGCTATAATCAAAAATGAAAGGCTCCTCCCCGCCAAAAAAGTCCTTGAATAAAGAAATTTTCAAGTGTACAATGTGTTATGAGTTCATTACCAATAAATATTCACTTAAAAAGAACTGTTCATCAGGAAGAAAAATGAACCAATCTGAAATCATGAGCTACCTGAGACACAATGAACACATATATGTATAAAAATTATCAGTCATTTTAAGGGACTATGAACTATAAAAATACTAATGACTCATTTCTTCTTCTGAATAAATGGGTATAAAATTCTAGATGGCAATAAAAAGATAAGAAAAGATGTACTAGCCCTAATCAGATGTGTCTCTGGAGATGATGAAACCAAGTCAGTAAGAAACTGGATCATTTAGCCGGGTAGGGACAAACTGAAAGGTCATACTGATCTGACCCTATTCATAATAGATAATCACTATTTTGGGGACAGAACAAAGTCAATCTGCAAAGAGAAGAAAATGGAACGCACACACAAAGATAAGGCAGTTAGGCATCCCAGTTTCTAGTTCCTGTGACACTTAACCATTTTTCAGTCCCTGCTCTTTGAGTCTCTGTATTCCTAAAATAAAACCTGACATTTATTGCACTGGTCTGAGTGGGCCTCTTTTCCTTAATACCCAAAGAACCTTGACTAGAATACACCCAAAAGGCTGAAGTTAGAAAGCCAGTTCTGTCTTATTTTCTGAGAGGGTAGTTAATTGATAATAAATTAAGAATATTTCATAATACAACTACATGGAACCCCATTAAAAAGCAGTTTTTTCTCCATGCATATTCTATAGAATAGTGGATGTGCACATTCCCAAAGTCATTGCCACTGCTTTCTCCTTTTAATTTCAGCTATCTTCTCTCTACTCTGCTGGCACTACAAGTTGGTTTCTTCATACATACAGTTCTTTCCCTCTATATATCATTGTTTTTGTTGTTGTTGTTGTTTTGGGTTTTTTTTTAAATATTTTATTTATTTATTTGATAGAGACACAGCGAGAGAGGGGACACAAGCAGGGGAAGTGGGAGAAGGAGAAGCAGGCTCCCTGCCGAGCAGGGAGCCCGATGCGGGGCTCGATCCCAGGACCCTGGGACCATGACCCGAGCCGAAGGCAGACGCTTAACGACTGAGCCACCCAGGCGCCCCTATATATCATTGTTTTGATTTGATTGTTTTTATTTCCATGTCACAAGCATAGGCAAAATACCAAGATAGATACGCCAAGTTTTGATACTTGCAATAGTATCAAAATGTTTAAGATATTTTTTATGATCTATTGTAGCACAGATATATAGACATGAGTACATCATTTTCCCCTGTCTATATCCTTATTAATTTCTGCAAAAATGACAGGAAACCCTCTAACGTCAGTTATTCTATGTCAGACTCAGCGTTCTTCCTATTAGATGTTTTCTTCTCCTTCCTCCTGAAATTTCAGTTAAATACTTCCAATGTCCTGCCCAAAAGAGTTTTCTTGTTTTTGCAATCTGTACTGTACCCCTTGCCCATGAGTCTTACCCCATAAAGCAAGATTGCAAATTATGAAAGTCTGACCTTCAATACTGGCTTTCCATGTATCTTTCTCTTCTGAAAGCATGACCTTTACTGGAAAAAGGATTCGAGGAAATACTTCTGCCTTTGATCCAGCATCCTTCCCTAGTCTTCATAATCACAAATGAGGTATTTTTTATATTGTAATGTATTACCACGGAACTGAGCGGAAGTCCATACTTTTATATAGGGCTGGTGAACTGTAACAGACCCTATATTACATCTCTACCCAGGAAAACAGCATAGCTTTTATTAAACATCCCGATGTCTATGTAGCTAGTATCTTGTACCTAACAGGGAGTCTCTATTACTGTATGCTTCTTCCCTCATAGATAGATGGGTGCCTGGATAGACACAGTCATAAAGATACAGGAGATTTTATTATAAAAATTGACTCACACAATTATGGAAATCAAGAAGTCCCATGATCTGCTGCCTGCAAACCTGAGAGCCAGGAAAGTCAGTGATATAATTCAGTCTGAATCCTCAGGCCTGAAGAGCAGAAGTACCAATATCTACAGGCAAAAGAAGATGGATATCCTGGCTCAAGTAGAAAGAGTAAATTCACCCTTCTTCCACATTTTTGTTCTAGTCAAGGCCTCAGCAGATTGGATGATGCCGGGCGCCTGGGTGGCTCAGATGGTTGAGCGTCTGCCTTCGGCTCGGGTCATGATCCCAGGGTCCTGGGATCGAGTCCCGCATCGGGCTCTCTGCTCCTTGGGAGCCTGCTTCTCCCTCTGCCTCTCTCTCTCTCTGTCTCTCATGAATAAATAAATAAATAATCTTTTAAAAAAAAAAAAAAAAAAAAAAAAAAAAGATTGGATGATGCCTACCCACATCTTTCTTCTTCACTCAGTCTGCCAAGTCAAATGCCGATCTCTTCCAGAGATACCCTCACAGACATACCCCAAAATGTTTTATGAGCTACCCCAGTTGAGTTGACACATAAAATTAACCACCACAGGTATCAACAATTTTCCTTGAATTATTATTGCCTAGATATCCTCCTCATCGTTCTGTTAAAAACATTAAATTCTACTGCATATAATCCAGATCCAGTGTCTAGGAACTTAATTTCATAATTCTTCCATACCCACTTGTCTTGCTCTAATTTTGCTATATGGTTTATCACCTCTTAATGTTCTATGCTATTATTATAATACTATTAATATTATTATTATTTTCTTCTCTTGTTAAACCTTAAACTCCATAAAGACTATAATTTTTATCTGTTTTATCCCACTGATATATTTCAAGCATCTATACCCAGTATGTAGTAGGGGCTCAATATGTTTGTAAAATGAATAAATACATAAAATCTAGTTTAATGTAAACTTATTTAACATCTTTCTTGTTCTCCTCCATATTCCATATCCTTTTGGACTCTAGTCAAAACTCTAGTGCTGTTTTTTTTTTTTTTTTGCAATTTTCATCTGACTTCATTTTTTAGATTACAAAAGTAACGCCTTCTTATCTAACACACAAACACATATTTTATAACTCTCCATACTCTTTCATTTTCCTTTTTAGGGATTCCTTATGGATTATATTCTTCCACTCTCTCAAGTAAGCCAGAGTACATACATATAAGTCAAACTTTTTCAGAAAGCTTTTCTATCTGGAAAGGTGAACTTGCATATATAAACATACTGATGACCATATCAATAGGGCAGAAACATATCATACCTATTATATATATTTTCTCAAAAACTGAATTCTAGCACTTTGTGTTTCCTCTCACCTCCAAAATGGCCACTGTAAAATGTTTCTCTTTTTTTTATGTACTGTTCAATGGGAGCCAGTACAATTGTTATATTTAAATCTTTATGGCCATTGTAATGAAATAAATGGTCGCCTAAAGGACTGAAAGACTAAATTATCTCTAGGTTCTTAACTTACTGTCGGAGAGGGAACTGGGGTCAAAGAAAATATGGTCTGATACTTGCACGACCTTAAAAAGTCAACAACCAAGATGAGAGTCCAGACTCCATTGCTTCTGACTCTTTTGATCAAACCCTAAACCATGTTTCATGGGTTGATGGAAATCGGAATTCACTTTTTATCTATAGAGAAATAATATTTTTATATCTGCTCACAATCCTCCCTGTAAAACTGTCAATTTTACAAATGCTGTTGGCAACAGGAACGTAAGTAGCACTGCCTCATAATAATCTTAAGTGCTACGCAATAAAGACAAATATCCATGCCCTGTTCTTTACAGAGACTATTATTTCTTGACTCACACTGGTATAGTGTTAGTTGCTAATACTTTTATTCTATAGATTTATGTTGTTCCCCTTATCTGTTTACCTCCGTGCTTCCTATAAAGACATAAGAACATCTACCTTTATGACCATTAGAGCATTAATGACACAATCAATATAACCCCAAAGGAGCATCCAGCAGGAGTATCTGCTTCCCTACCTCTTTACATATTCATTTAATTGCAAATCTTCCAGACACACACACACACACACACACACACACACACTTTAAAGGGTGCCCTTCCAGGGAGTAAAGACACTAAGTATGGTGGTAATACCACCAGTCAGTAAGTACTTTCCCTTTTTGGAACAATTTTAAAGGATGTTTATAATATTAGTGTTAGGGAGTATATTCTTCATGGTAATGCTACTCACAGGGCCATTTCAACCATTGTAAAACTAAAAATATGGCTGTTAGTTACCTAGGCAAATTATATTCTGGGATATCAGATGAACAGTATAAATAAGCTCTGGAGCCAAGCCTCTTGGGTTCAAGTCATAGCTCTGATACTTACTATCTTTGTGATACGAGGCAGGTTACTTAACCTCAGTGTTTCTTCATCTGTGTAAACCAACCGATAGGAATGGCTGTGATGATTAGATATGTTATTATCTGTAAAGATCTTATCAACAGCTCCTGGTGTCACATGAGTGTAAGATGCTGCTATCGATATAAGGTCTCTGTGTGACCCAGTGTTTGAGGAATTAGGTGATGCTGGTATGGTGTGTCGCTCCAGTTCTTACTCTCCCTTTGCCTTAGGAAACTGCACCGGGCCTTGTCCTTACTTCAACCCTAGAGAACTATAAATGCTAAATGAACCAGCAACAGCCAGGAAGGGACCAAATTTATCTGTAGTGTTTCTTAATGGAAGCTAAAAGTTAGAGTTTGTAATACTGCAAGTTTTTAAAAGGCCATTTCTAAGACTTGAAAGATAGTAAGCATTTTTTCTGTATTGAAGAAAATATAAATGTATTGCTTAACTATTATTTTTACATGTGAAAGTCCAGTTGATACTTTTAAAAATAGTAATGTGGCATGAACAGAACTTCTCTGTGATCCTATTTGTGATTAAATCATCCTTTACACGTTTAGGCTGTCACATAGCAAGATGGAGTCCAAGATACTTACATGATGTTTGTAAGACAACCACTTGCTACATAGATGTGTGATACTGACAGGGTGGAAGAGTATTTACCAAAACAGATATTTACAAAAATTCAAGAAAGATATAAACTTCAATCATAAAATTACCTGGTTGGCTAAACTGTACTGAATATCATTTGTAAAAAATTATTTCTTTAGATTTTGTTCACATACTTTCAACATGATAATAGTGTATAAATTCTTCTTTTTTTAAAAGATGACTTGCTATCAAAATGGTGTTTTTAGTATTAAAAAAATCAATCACACAGGCCAAGTCAACAAAAGAAAGTTTAAAATTAAGCAAACCCACATCACTATGAAGGAATTGCTATTGGTATTTGGTGTACTTAGTCTCAGATATGCCAATATGCCAAGGTCAAAGATTAAAATAAAAGAAAAAAGAAAGAAAAAAATCCAGAAAACAGGTTCAGATTACAACATTATTATTTTTATTTTTTATTTTTATTTTTTAGAAAGAGAGAGAGCACTTGTGTGATGAGGGGGGAAGGGGCAGGGGAAGAGGGAGAGAGAGAGAGAGAGAGAAAATCTCAAGCAGACTCCACACCCAACACAGAGCGCAAAGTGGGGCTCCATCTCACAACCCTGAAATCATGACCTGAGCCAAAATCAAGAGCCGGATGCCTAACCGATGGAGCAACTCAGGTGCCCTACCACATTATTTTTAAAACAGATACTAATTATTTCTCTCATTATTTTGATGAAGAAAAAAACTGAAATGAAATTAAAATTTTGGGTGAATTTCAGATAAAATTTCTTCACCACAGACATATTCTTTTCTAAAATATCAATCTGGAGTCAAACAAAATTAACACAAAAAATACTGGAAATATTTCATTTAAAGCATTAAAAAACTGGTTCTACATTTAGATGAGTTAAATACTTAGACCCACACTTTTCTCCAGAATAGTTCCTCTGTTCCTGAGCATATTATACAGATTTGCTCCTTTTTCTTATGTTCCATTTTGTTATGTAATAGTTTTATTGGTTTTAAGAATGACTTACGTTGTCTTCCCACAGTTCTGCTTTACTTAAGACTGTCTTCCTATTTCCTTTAGAGACGAAGGGCGGCTGAGACAACATGACCTTCTTGGGCCACCCTTATAGACATTATTTCTAGAATTGTAGCTGACTGTAAAGAAGTCTGAGTCCAGCTCAATTTCCCCTTCTATGTGACTCACTCTTCCACCTGAGTGCCCATGTTTTATTTCATCATTGAGATTCAGGGCGAAAGGCTTTATAAGGACATTTACCAAAAAACCTCCAACACCCCTCTTAGCTCTGTAGCTCTATTTTCACCCTTAGTTCTCCTTTGTTCCTGTAATTTTATTTTTGTAATGTTTCTCCCCACCCCAAGTCTTTCACTCCTCTTCCAACAGGAGGTTGTTGTTGCTCCTGTTTGAAACACAATGATGTGTCCAAATCTTGTGCTCTGCGCATGTATGTGATAATGAGTATTCACTGGCCTTCCTTTTGTGTTTCTGAATGTAATAACATCTCTCCTGTCTACTTAACAGTATGCAGTACTTCTAGGTGAAAAGATGTCATGAAAGACAAGTGACAAATACAAAAACATAAGAAACCACGTATTTGCTAAATAAAAATAGGACCAACTGCAATAATTGTCAGAAACACATGCTATATAAAATAGGCTTAGCCTGCAGAACATCATTTGTCAAAGATAATCTTGCTGAGAATACCTTTCCTCCTGCTGTCCTTGGCCAACATAATTTCTGAGATTTTGAAAATTCTTCTACGGTTATCTCTGAGGTCTCTTTGCCAGCTTACCACAAAGGGCAAACTGGCCTTTTACTGTCATTTACCCATCTCAGGATTTTTGCCTCCCTGTTCTTTAGGGAGAATTAGCTTCTTATTCATATAAAAGATGACCATTCAGGTCATCTATAATTTGGGGACTCAGCAATAGGACAAATAGAAGAGTCAATACAGGCATTTGAACTTCCAAAGGCGACATAAAAAATGATAGCTTTCTTGGGGGAAAAATATCTGTCTATCTTCTTCATATTTGCCTACCATTGTTTCCACTTTTCTCCAGACAAAAACAGTGTGGTTTTAAAGTGAAAGCATTTTTAAAACACGAACTTGCAGAAACTATATGTCAAAGAATATATTCACAAAAGAGGCAAACGGCACATTATGGGACCATTATGAAAAATCCAGTTCCCTACTCAGTGTACATTGCTTGGATTGCTGAATATTTATGGTAGGTTATACATAGAGCTGTCCCCATCAAGGACCTAATAGTAACACAAACATTAAGAATATAAGAGTGTCTGGGATAAGTGCCAAAGTGAAGTACCGACATAATTCTCTAGGAGCTTTAGGAGGAAGAGCCCACTTTTTCCTGAAGGAATAAAAAAAAAAAAAACCTTCATCAAAGACTTGACAGCTGGAGAGAGGAAAAGAGATTAGAGATGAACAGAAGCAAATGCATGAAGGCAGGCGATTTTGATGCAAGTGCTCCCCTTCCCCCAGGAAATGTTCTATCTACTGATAGCTGTGACCCTTAAAGGTTCTCAGAAGTTGTAAAGCAATTGCACACACATTAGTAGTTTTACAAGTCTTTCTGGTAACAAGTTATATGGAATTGAATTGCAGTTGACACTATATTTCTTACCAGGTCACTGATTTACAGAAGGTCAAGATTAGCCATGGACTGATTTGTTTAACAGGTGAAGCTTATGTTCAGAGTTCTTCTAGTCACTCATCTTTTATGACCACTCCTACACACACACACACACACACGCACACACACACACACACCTGCCCTACCTACCATCCATTTCTGCCATCCCACTCCCCAGATTCCCAATGTCCCCAAACACAATGACACTCCTCCAGTAGTACCCCTCTATGATTTTTCCATGTTCCAAAAGCTAGTTTTTAAGCTCCATATGACTTCATTATTGCTATAGTCCTAGTGTCTGGAACACAGTGAATACTCAGTAAGTAGTTGTCCAATGCATAAAAGATTAATAGACTGACTGGCAGCCCATATGGCAAGTGGAAGAGAAACTACCATGTCCATTTTGTAGATAAGTCTGCAGAGACAAAGACAGGTTCTAGTTCTCTCACTTGTGCTCATTTTACCATGAGATACTGCTTTTAGTCAAATAATGATTAATGGGGGCAATTACAAATAGAATGGAAGAGTAAAATAATGATGGTTTGAGCACATAGAACATACAATAGGCCCTCAAATCCTAGTATATAAGCAGCTGCCGACTCTACATACATGTCTAGGCAGCCAAGGAGGCAACAGTAATATCACAGGAAAGAAAAATCTATTGTGGAAGGGACCAGGAAAGGTAATGTGTGAGTTGTCATAATTTCCCCAAATTTCCTGCCCTCTAACTCCATCTTTACCCATTCAACCTTTCCCCTTCTTATTACCTGAAATACTAAACATTATGTCTTTAGCCACTTGTTTCCAATTGTTTGTTTGCAAGGAGAATTGGAGTGGTGATGGGAATAGCACTGGAGTTGTGAAGCATTCTCATTAGAAAGACCTTCCAGGTCTCCACTGGAAATATTTAAAGAAATGATATGTGCCAATTGGTTTTATTTTAAATGTCAATATCTACAATATGCCATTAATTACGGCCTTTTCTATTGCCTAGGACTTAAGATACAGATGGATTTTTAAAAATCTAGATGTAAATTAAAATGTGAACAAAATATTATACTGTTAAAATATAAATATATCATTAATCAAAAGGCAATAAACAGACTCAATTTTCCAGTTAAAAGACAGAGAAATTAGAACAGTAAAACAAAAGTTTTGGATATAGAAAAATGAATTCTAAAGTTTATATGAAAAAGCAAAAGACTCAGAATAATCAACTCTATTTAGTGCTGAGGTAGATCAGAAGGAATAAAATAGAGCTGTGTGGTGGGAAATGACAAGTCCATGTGGACATTATGAGAGTAATCGTTGGAGAATTTTATGATAAAATGGTGAAATCCTTAGAAACATCTGCACATTATGTGTAAGATTGAAAACCAGGGTAGGAAACAAGGCTTTGAGAAGTTTTCTTCTATGCTAAGATGGTAGTTTCTAAAGAATGTAAAGAAGATTCTAATTGCTTTTTATCATCTTTTGGTTACCAGATATGTTGCTTATTGAAATGCAGTTTCATGCACAACTGGAAGCTAGGTTAATATGATTTCCCAGTGACTTCTGATTTGGTTAGGAATGTTTCAGCTACAAGTAACAGAAAAAGTGATGTACAGTGGCTTAAATATGTAGGGATTAATTTTTTCTCACCTAACATAAAGCCTGGAAGTACTTTCTTCTACCATTTTCTTCCATCAGAGAAGGATGTGGAAAATGAGCTTATATCCAAATGAACACAGAGAATTTCATGTCACTATACAAGTCTCACGATGAAGGGGTGATTCATGGGGTATTTAGTCTACCACTACTGTGAAGTACTTCCAGAACATTTTTCATTACTTTAAAAAAATAAACTAAAAATCTGTACCTATGACCAGTAACTCCCCATTACCCCTTCCTCCAGCCCCTGGCAATCATGAATCTACTTTCTGTCTCTGCATTTGCCTATTCTACACACTTCATGTAAGGAATCAATAATATGGAGCATTTAGTGACTTGCTCATTTCATTGTATATGTTTTCAAAGTTCACTCACCTCCTAGCATGAATCAGTACTCCATTCCCTTTTATGGCTGAATAATCAGTCTTAATATCTCTATGTTCTCTGTTATAAACTTATCTGCCTGAGCATGTGGGTACATTTGGTTGAGGCATCATGCTGGTTCTTCTTCCTCACCTCTCCTTTTATAATTGCCCTTTTTTGTATGTGCTATAAAAGCTCTAGAATTACCCCTCACTCAATTTGAATTATAGTGTCCTCTAGGTACTCTAGAGGAACTGTGGTACCTCTCCTCAGGTGAGTAGTCCTAAAAGACAACCTACAATTTACCACGAATAATTCACCCACTCATCTTCAGAAGAGATGTATTTCAATACAGTTTTTTCTATAATTTCTTCATTGATGTTTAATATATTCAAGTTTTTATATTTTTGTTTTAATAATTGTAATAAGAACTCAAGGGAGAAGAAAAATTAATACATTAATCCATATGGCCAGAGAAAATTAAATTTTTCAATTATGTACATAGTTTTATTGTAGAGAAGAATGACAGGGTCATTACTAAAAGACTTTCAAGCATAAAAATATATTACATTAGTATAAAATTTTATTGAAGAAGTAGAGTGAAAATGCCAACTCATGAGAAAAGGGAGCAATGTAAAGTTTACAATCGTAAAGAAAAGAATTTGTCTATTTTAAGTGGTTTACAGTTAGTAGCAAATTGCTATTGTATTAGGTCTCCACTGGAAATATTTAAAGAAATAATATGTGCCAATTGGTTTTATTTTAAATGTCAGTATCTACAATATGCCATTAATCACATCCTTTTCTATTGCTTAGGATTTAAGATACAGATGGATTTTTAAAAATCTAGATGTAAATTAAAATGTGAACAAAATATTATACTATTAAAATATATCATTAATCAAAATGCAATAAACAGACTCAATTTTCCAGTTAAGAGACAGAGAAATTAGAACAGTAAAACAAAAGTTTTGGATATAGAAAAATGAATTCTAAAGTTTATATGAAAAAGCAAAAGACTCAGAATAATCAACTCAACATTGAAGGAGAAAAACAAATTACAAGACTGACACTACCTGACTTCAAGGCTTAGTATAAAGCTACAGTAAGCAAGACAGTGTGGTATTGGTAAAAGAATAGGCAAATAGATCATTGGAACATAATAGAGAGCCCAAAAAGAGATGCCCATAAATACAGTCAACTGATCTTTGACAAAAGAGCAAAGGCAATACAATGGAGGAAAAAAAAAAACCTTTCAACAAATGGTGCTGGAATAACTGAACATTCATATACAAAAAACAAAACAAAACAACAACAAAACACAACATAATTTAGAGACAGAGCCTATATTCTTTACAAAAATAACTCAAAATAGATCATAGACCTAATGTAAAGTGCAAAACTAGAAAACTCCTAGAAGGTAAAATGAAGAAAATCTACATGACCTTGGATATGGGGATGAGATTTTAGATACAGCACCAAAAGCATGATCCATGAAAGAATTAATTGCTAAATCAGACTTTATTAAAATTAGAAACTTCTGCTCTGTGAAAGACAGTACCAAGAGAATGAGAAGACAAGCCACAGACTGGGAGGAATATATGCAAAAGACACATCTGATAAAAGACTCCTACCCAAAATATATAAAGAACTCTTAAAACTTAATAATAAGAAAATGAACAACCAGAAAAAAATAGACAAAAAACCTGGACACCTCACCAAAGGAGATATGCAGGTGGAAAATAAGCATATGAAAAGATACTCCCCATCATATGTCCATCAGGAAAATGCAAATGAAAACAACTAGATACCACTACATACCTATTAGAACAGCCAAAATCCAGAACACTGACAACACCAAATGCTGGTAAGGATGTGGAGCAACAGGAACTCTCATTCATTACTGGTGGGAATGCAAAATGGTACAGCCACTTTGGAAAACAGCTTAGTGGTTTCTTAAAAAAAAACTAAACATGCCCTCACCATACAATCTATCAATCATACTCCTTGTTATTTACCCAAAGGAGCTGAATACATATGTCCACCCAAACACCTGCATACAGATGTTTATAGCAGCTTTATCCCTAATTGCCAAAACTTGGGAGCAACAAAGATGCCCTTCAGTAGCTGACTGGATAAATAAACTGTGGAACATCCAGACAGTGGAATATATTTCATCACTAAAAAGTAATGAACTATCAAGCTATGAAAAAAGAAATGCTAATGCATATCACTAAGTTAAAGGAACCCAATATGAAAATGCTACATGCTGATTATTTCCAACTATATGACATTTTGGAAAAGGTAAAAACTATGGTGACAAGACTACTGTTTGCCAGGGGGGTTAAGAGGGAGAGTGAGATAAATTGGCAGAGCACAGAGGATTTTTTAGGGCAGTGAAACTATTCCGTATACTATCATAGTGGATACACATTATTATATGTTCTCTAAACTCACAGAATGCACAATACAAAGAGTGAATCCTAATATAAACAATGGACTTTGGGTGATAATGACGTGGCAGTGCAGGTTCATCGATCATAACAAAGGCACCGCTGTAGTACAGGATGTCAACAGAGGGTAAGGTTACATATGATGGGTGCAAGGGGTGTAGAGGGACCTTTTGTACTTTTCAACCAATTTTTCTGGGAGCCAAAAATCTCTAAAAACTACAACCTACTAAACAAAGAACTAAGAAAGAAACATTGAGACATTGCTATTTACCTTAGATATAAGAAAAGTGTAAGTACACAGAAAAGTTAGAAGTAAAAAAAAGAAAAATATTTACTAGGCCAATAAACTACAGCTGCATGCTTAAACATGGATAGATCTCCAAAAGCAGGTTTCCGAAGAAGAGTAGCATATGATTCCATTTTTTTAAGGGCAAAATAGGTAAAACTAAAAAATTAAGGATTTATAAATGCATACATATGTAGCATAACCATAAAGAAAGCTGTTATGGAAATGATCACACAATAATCAGGATTATAGTCACCCCTGGAGAATGGGAGAAGAAGACAATGGGAGGAGCACAGAGGGTTTCTGAGATATAAATAATATACCATTTCTTACGTTGGATATTGAATGCTTAGGTGTTAGTTTATTCATACTCTTTAAACTTGTACGTTGTGAAATTGTAGGAAAAAGGTGACAGAATTTACTGGACTGGATAAACAGTCCTACAGTAGGCTTCACACAAGGTTTGCAAGAGCGGATCCCCCTGTCCCTCTCTGCTCTTTTTAGAACTCTTTCCTTCTCCAAGTGTCAGTTTCATCCTGAGGTTTGCTTTCTTCATTGTCACAAAATGGCTGTAACAGTTCTGATTCACTGAAAGGGAGGGCTTCTCTTTTTTCAAACTATCAAGCAAAACTCCTTGGCTTCACACATGTCAAATGTATGTAGGTTCTATATCTTGCCTGAGCCAGTCTTGTGGTGAGGGCAGTTGGGGCGAGGCTGATCACTCTCTACTCAAGATGTGGGTGGAGGGTGTGGAGGCGACCAACTAGGGTGAACAACGCTGCCCAGTTTGCCTGAGACACATTTTAGCACCGATCGTTCCGTGTCCCAGGAAACTTCTCAGGCCCAGGTGAACCAAGATGGTGGGTCCTTATATGACCAACAGCATAAACGTAAAAATCAGCTGCCCCCCAAATCCATGCTCAAGTCCTCCTACCAGGGAGTAGATTTAAATAAATGACTACATCTATTTCTACTTTCTGAAATAGACATCTTTTCCCCATAGGAACTAAGAAACCTTTCTTAATTATATAATTCCAGATTCTATAAAGAATTTCTTAAAATTTTTATCTCTTTCTCTTAAATGACCAATTAATATTTCTCATGTTTTCTACATTTGACAGAATTTTCCAGTCAGTGGCATTCCTGAACCTTCTTTAGAATACTAGCTCTTCAACAGTCATTCCCCAAAACATGAGATTCAAAGAAGGTGCTGTGTACACTTTGCAGCTTCAAAATATTTCTTGGCTATTCCCCAAATCTTCAGTGAGGTGGGACCTAGAAAAATCTGTCTTCTGAGAAAGATCCTTTGTTTCCTGAAATAAAGAAGGTACTTAATGACCATTTTACTTAGAGCAATGTAGTTTTTTGCTTCTTTTCTTATTAAAGTATAGCAAATAATATCCTGGTTAATTTCATAATTCCTCTCAATTTACACTTCTTATTATTTGTAAATATTCTACCAATTCCCTTGATGAATGTATAAAACAAGTTTTACAGTAAGTTTCATTTCCCTCTTAATTTCTGTTTGGTTTTTACTGTATCTAAATGTCTAAAACTGAGACTCTGAGGTTCTGTCCAATTATTGTCAAAACAACTAATACCATCAATGGAAATGTTAAGCTATTTGGTTGTTATTATGTAAAACATAGGAATAATTTGGTATATTTTACATCTCTCACTTGGTTAATTTCAAGGATGCTTTATCGAGTCTCCAGGAATCTCTGCTAAAATGGAGATTTTAGGGCGCTGCCCCAGATTTAAATTCAATAACTTGAGTGGTAGGTACCATGCTATCTGCTTTGGACAAGGATCCAGAGACTAACCACTCATCAAAATCACCTCTGGTGGATTTATAAATGCAGATGCCAGGCAGAGCTTCCAGAGATTCTAGCTCCAAAGTTGAAAGACGACCATGAAATCTACAGTTCTGAGAGTCTGAAACCACACTGGTGAAATTCCACCATGGTTGAAGCTTGAAATAAATAGTTCAGTAAACAAAGAGATTGGGCAACATAAGGGGGTTGGCTTTCCGTGGGGTTTCAGTGAGAAATGTCATGGAAAACCCCCAGAGCAAAAAACAAAAACTGCTGTTTGGAGAGCTTTTGGAATACAATTACACAGCTATTAGCAGTGAGTGTAAATACAATGAGAGCAAGGCAGCTTCTTTCGCATAACAATTTTGTCAGAGTTGATCAACCATTTCTCCTCCAAGCCCGAAGCTGTTGGAAGTAAATCCCATTATAGCACAGGGTTTGTTTTCCCCCTGGTGTCTGTTGACCAAGGACATTTTCTGGTCAAGAATTCATTCAGCAGCTTTGCTGTATCCACGCAGGCAATGGCTGTGACCTTCCCGGCCCACAAGGTGATGCATCTTGACAGGCGGCACAGAGCCAATCCCTCCAACCACATAGCACAGACGACCTCACACAGTTCTCCTGAGGCATGCTGTTACTCACGTTGTTCCATCACATTCAGCAGGTCTGGAGCTGAACATCATTCAGCATATCAGAAAGGCAGAAAAGCTGTGCTGCGGATCCTATGGAAATCCTCAGTGAAAAGCAACATTCATAGCTGGCTGGTTATTTAACTAACGGCTGTGTATTCACGTCCAGAAACGCCGTGCCCCTCTGTCTCCTACCTTCCACCATATCCACCTACAGCCCAAACACAAATTCTGATTTGTCTGAAATTACAGAACTTGTGACAAAAAATTAGATGCCTTCTTTGTTCCATATTATATACAGAAAATGAATCACAGCCCCTGACTTTGGAGGGCTTATCATTAGTTGGAGTACTAGCACTAACACACGTTTGTTATCTCTGTTTTGACCCATGTCAGGGACAAAGCCTATCTCCTCGTCCCTATAACACACACACACACACACATACACACACAACACCTACTTGCAACTGCATCACAAACTGGCCGTTTAGCTACACTGCTGAAGATTCAAAACTGATAGAGTGTTCACATCATGCGTTGGTTGGATAAACTCCCACTGTTTCTGATTCCTCTGCTGTCTCTGTCTTTTCTCTTCCTGCCCACCTCCTTATTTTTCAGTAACAATATGAGTTCTTTTGTTTTTTTAGATTTTATTTATTTGACAGAGAGAGACACAGCGAGAGAGGGAACACAAGCAGGGGGAGTGGGAGAGGGAGAAGCAGGCTTCCCGCGGAGCAGGGAGCCTGATGCAGGGCTCGATCCCAGGACCCTGGGATCATGACCTGAGCCGAAGGCAGACCCTCAGTGACTGAGCCACCCAGGCGCCCCAACAATATGAATTCTTATTTCCTCATTATTTCATAGCAATTCAGCTAGATATGCATGCCATCAAATTTCAACCTCTACCCCAAGTTACTTATCAAAGTATATCTATGAATGACACACAGTTTTCTTTCCCAGGAGAAGTCTAGTGAGTAAAAGTTTCTCCACCTTCAACTTTTGAAACAACATTGAAAAACACAAGAGAATATTAATCAAGTGCTAAATTGTGTGGTGCAAGGAAATGCTTCTGTAGATGTGAAGAGACTGAAATTATCAGCAATGGCTAGAATGTTCAAGAACTTGCTGCGGTGCCCTTCCGATGTGTTCCTAGAGCATTTTATGATTCAAGGAATCAATGCTTGTGTATTGTTGGTTAACTTGGCTCTTTCCTTATTAAACTCTAAGTTCACTGAGGACACACACTGCCTGTATCACTGTTTTCTATCCCCAACATTAAGAACAGTGCTTTAGGCAAAATAAGGAATCAATCAGTTTAAACTGAAGGGATGGCTTGACTGAATCTGGAAAGATGTGTGAGATTTAGGCAGTTTGAAGTAAAAAGATGAGACTTCCCAACAGGAAGAATAACGTCAGTCAATTACTAGAGAATTTAGAGTAAAGAAATGGACTTAAATTGGGGTAAAGGGGGGTGCCTGGGTGGCTCAGTCAGTTAAGCATCTGACTTTGGCTCAGGTCATGATCTCAGGGTCCTGGGATCCAGCCCTGCATCAGGCTCTGCACTCAGCAGGGAGTCTGCTTGTCCCTCTGCCCCTCTCCCCGGCTCGTGCTTGCCCTCTCTCTCTCAAATAAATGAATAAAATCTTAAAAAAAGAAACATAAAAGAGTTGACAAATATTGGGAATTAGGTATGTAGATGCTAGAAAGTGGTTAGATAAAAGAGAATTTGAATGCCTCATTGCTGTAGAAAACATAACAATTCAGAAACAACAAGTGTTGGGGAGGATGTAGAGAAAGGGGAACCCTCTTGCATTGTTAGTGTGAATGCAAGTTGCTGTGGCAACTATGGAAAACAGTATGAAGTTTCCTCAAAAGATTAAAAATAGACCTACTCTATGATCGAGGAATCACACTACTGGGTATTTACCCCCAAAATACATAAACGCTAATTCAAAGGGATATATGTACCCCGAAGTTTACTGCAGCATTATTTACAATACCCAGACTATGGAAGCAGCCGAAGTGTTGTTCATCGATAGATGAATGGATAAAGAAGATGTGGTATATATATATATACAACAGGATATTATTCTGTGGTTAAAAAGAAGGAAATCTTGCCATCTGCAACAACATGGATGGACCTAGAGGGTATAATGCTAAGCAAAATAAGTCAGTCAGAGAAAGACAAATACCATATGATCTCACTCATATGTGGAATTTAAGAAACAAAACAAACAAGCAAAGGTAAAAAAAAAAAAAGAGAGAGAGAGAAAGAAAACAAACCAAGAAACAGACTCTTAACTATAGAGAACAAACTGATGGTTACCAGAGGGGAAGAGAGTGAGGGGGGCTGAAACAAGGGATGGGGATTAAAGAGTGCACTTATCATGATGAAAAAAAAGAAAGAAAAAAAGAAAAAGAAAACAGAACTGGAGATTTTTAAATGTATCAATGAAATAATTACCATGATAGTTTAGAATTTAGCATCCAAGAACCTTAAGTAGTATACCTAGTTTATTCTATTTATTTATTTATTTATTTATTAAAGATTTTATTTATTTGACAGAGAGAGCACAAGCAGGGAGCCCGATGCAGGACTCAATCCCAGGACCCTGAGATCATGACCTGAGCCGAAGGCAGACGCTTAACGGCTGAGCCACCCAGGCATCCCTAGTATACCTAGTTTAAGTGTCACTTACGACCCTTGCTTATTCAGAGTGTCATAAAATATTTGGGTTTCTCATATTATAGCAGAGTTGCTGTTTCATTTATTTTTCCTGCTCCATTTCTTTCTCTTTCTGTGTCTTTCACGCCATTTCCAGTCTACCAAACAGACATTATATATGTAGTGCCGGGAATGGCCAGCAATCCCTGTACCAACGGATGAAAGATTACTCCAATCTTTGCTGTGAAAGAGAGGAGAAGGCAAGGGGGTCAATGCCTTTGCTCTTCTTTTCCTGATTTTATTGTTCCTTCAGGATAATCATAAGTCCTTATCACTGTCTCACAAGCACGTGGTGTGTGACAAGGGGTCTTACTGAAACTGGGAGGATCTGTTTACAGGAAAGATATGATATGCTAATCTGCAATCCGCTAAACATAGCCCAAGGGACAATGCCTACATCTCTTTAGATCACAGGGGGGCTGTTTGGGCTAAGAAAGCCTCCATGGAAGGCAACTCCCCAGGGGGACTCCAACGGCAAAGTGGTCAGGCAGGCCTCAGCATTCCAGAGACCCACGCAAGCCAGGTATTATGGCTGATTTCATGCTCTACATAAACCCCAACAATGTATCTTAGGCCTATTTTATCAGGTGGAAAATATTTGAAAAGCTCACTTAGAAAGAAGCATGAGGGTCTTAAAATATAGGCTCTCCTGGAGTGATATGCCAAAACATTAGAAGCAGAGATGATGGTATAACCCTTGGAAATTACTACAGCAGCAATTTCAATAATCGCAGAAGGGTTAGAATGTTGTGGAGTGGAGAAGCAGGTTAATTTAACCTTCAGAGTACACCTCAAACTACATATAATAACTAGTAGGTTAACAGTTTATTAATAAGGTTGATCTACTTGAGAGCAAAGGGAAAATTAAGCCTTTAATGTTTATATGGCATAAATCTCTGATAGCTGTCATCCTTCCTGTTGTGATCATCCTGTAAAGATAGAAAAGATCCCCATTCAAAATTCAGACCAGATGTTATCAGTGATGCCACACACACACACCAAAAGGGTATGAAAACTTCTTCACTAACATAATCAGGCTTTCTGGGGAAACCAGGGCATATCTCCCTAGATGGTCTACAGTGGCTTGAGATATCAGGGAAAGGTGCCTGGCTTTAGGTTTTTAAGACAGGAAGGGGTTGGGGCTGAGATGAGGGTTTCTGCTGGTGGGCAGGGGTTTGCATGGTGTGAACTACCCACTGGCACCAAAGGAGGAAACACACAGGTTTTCTGATGAGCGTGCCCAGATTCAGGGAATAGGGCAGAAAAGGAAAAGAGAGGGGTGACGGGGCACCTGGGCGGCTCAGTTGGTTACGTGTTTGCTTTTGGCTCGGGCCATGATCCGCATCGGGCTCCCTGCTCAGCGGGGAGCCTGGTTCTCCCTCTCCCACTCCTCCTGTTTGTGCCTTCTCTCTCTCTCTCTCAAATAAATAAATAAAATCTTTAAAAAAATAAAAAAAGAGAGGGGTGATGTTTAAAACAAGCAGAAGTTACACTTCAAAAAATGAAGTCAGACTCTTTATTTTACTTTCTTTTTTTTATTTTTTAAAAGATTTTATTTATTTTTTGACAGAGAGAGAGATAGCTAGAGAGGGAACCCAAGCAGGGGGAGTGGGAGAGGGAGAAGCAGGCTCCCTGAGGAGCAGGGAGCCCGACGTGGGGCTTGACGTGGGGCTCGACCCCAGGACTCCAGGATCATGACCTGAGCTGAAGGCAGACGCTTAACCCACTGAGCCACCCAGGCACCCAGCACGTGGTATCAAATAAAATAGGACATTGCCCCTAAGTCTTAGCACTGAAATCAATTCTCCAACATTATCTCACTCTAAACAATAGGAACATCACTCTCAGGGTCAGGGATTAGTTTAGCAACAGGCACTTGATGATAACCTGGCCAATAAGACTTGAGGGGGAGCTTACTGGGGAATTCAGGGTAGGGTTTCCTCACTCCCAAAAAGAAAACAAAGAGGAGAGACTGCTCTATTTCTTTTTCTGGTAGTTGCCAAGCCTTAAAGTGCTATCTGAAACTGCTGAAGTTAAGACACCTTGTTGGTATACCTTTTATATAGAAACTCTTTGGCCAAAAACTACTCGAATACAAATCAATTCTTACATACTCAATCATACTTTTAAATAAACAAGATGATACTATGGCAGTATATAAATCGTATGTTAGCCATGGTGTGAGAAGATTTGGGCTTCAGCTCCAACATTTATCAGCAATGTGATCTTGGGTGAATGATTTAGACATTTTGGGCATCAGTTTCTTCATCCGTGAGTAGTCAGTATTAATACTCACTAAATATGCTTTGTAGGGTTATTGCAGTAGCCAAATGAATTCATGTTTTATTAATTACTTAATTACTTACTTTCTTAAAATAATGAGGACCAGCTATAGTTAAATATTATGACGGCAGCTCAGAGAAGACTGGTGAATAAAATAGATAAAATCCCTGCCTTCACATTGTTTATATCTAGTTTAGGCAAAATTTTCCACATGTTGCAAAGCCCTGGATACGTATGTATATATCTTTTTATGTATTTTGTATTCATTTTATTTACCATATGTTTATTAATGTCTGCCAAGTGGAAAACATTATTTTAGGTGGTCTGGATTTAAAAATAAAGGAAACACAATTCCTTTTGAGGGGTACTCCATTATGTTACATATAACTTAAGGATCCTTGTGTTTCTACATCAAGAAAGACTATTAGGGTTAATATATTTGCAAACCATTTCCCAGGATACAGTAATTTCCTTCTGGCTCCAAATTGTTACTAAAATCAAATTATGCCTCCCCCCCCCCCCCCCCGCAAATAAGACATGCCAACAGTGGCTCCTTAAAACAACAACAACAACAACAACAACAAACACGTACTTAGGAAGTTTAGGAGTCTCATTCTTCAATGACATCACAGTTGTTAGTAAGTAAACCTGTCATTACTATTTCCTCTGAACAGTCTTTATTTAAAAATCAGGTTTTATAGCCACATGCTTATCTGTTTCTGTTGAAAAATCATCTAACTCACAACATATTATTTTTACTTTGAGATTTTTCGGGAAACATATGTGGTTTCTCTAGCAAGGATAGGAGACGATACAAAGTGATAGCGATTTTAACATACACACAAACAGAGCAGGTGGCTCTGACCGAGATAGACATGAATGCTAACCTTCATTCCCATAATTGCTTTGGCTGAGCTAGCATTTTTCGCCACTGTACGAGGTCTTCACACGTGTGATTCTTATGAACCACTCCCATTTGGAATGAGTGGGTGACAGCTGTTGTCTTCATTTTACATGCAGGAAAACCTCACAGAGAAGCACCATGAGGCACCATTTCCAGCATCAAGTAAAAGTCAATAGAGATGTGTAAAAAAAAACTCAACTCTTTATGGCAAGATATACGATTTCAAAGTACCTTCCGCAACAACAGCTTTAATGCATTTTCTAATATGCATATATTTCATATTTAAATGAAAGAAATGACTGTATCACTGAAAGCCTACCAAGATAACACAATTAGTGATATTTCCTTGGCAGAAAATGGCAAGAGCTTGATGCCACTACCAGCATGTATGGGAGTGTGTGAGATGGCAACAAACACATTTCTATACCAAGTAGAAAGATGCCCTTGTTTGTCTCTCTTACATTGCATGCCGCTAACAGGATTATAGGATGTGCAGGCTGATGCTTATCTTGCAGTATTTAAGACTAAGACATTCAAATTTGTAAAGATCTTTATTAAAACAAGGCTTTATGTATTGGGTTATATTCTTGAATAACTGTTTTAGATATTTTGATTAGTTTATGAGAATTCTTAAGGCAAACGAAGGAAAAATATCATATTCAAGCCTGCCAAAAATTACTATAGTTATGAATTTTAAAATCACGACAGAAATCAATCTTGTGGTGAAATTTTTTTAATTAGCATCAAAACTTGCCTACATCTCTCAACTATACAACTTCTCTAACATCAATAAGCTTCTTTGCTAAAGCGCTAAGGCTAGTATCCTAGGGCTTCTTTTCTCCTCATTGACTCTGGAAGATTCTGGAATCCCAGCAACAAATAGCACAGTCATTTACCTTCCAAAAACACTGCTAAATTTTTAAATGGCTTATATTTTTCTTAAAATGAATATTTTATTTATAAATAGAAACTATCAATTATTTTCCCTCAATTTTTCTGGACAAATGTATCTACTCTCTCATACTGACTCACTCTGCTCCCATTGTTGCCACATGGGGCATAGCTTCCCATCCAAATGAAATCTGCAATCCTGGACTAAGCAACGCCAATTACCAGCCACACATGTTTCTACACTTTGTTTCATACAAAACTTATCGTGACAACTGCTTAAATCCTTAAATTAATGCAGAGACTAAAGCTTAGATTTTGTTTGATTATATTGGCTAATAACGATGGCATTTCAAAAACCTTCTATCTCATATTGAGGTATGAAGCGTTTCAAAACTTTCTATCCTGTACTAAAATGCAACTTACAAATGCCAATGGATTCTACCTCCTAACCTCTACCACCAGAACCACCACCAAAATTTGTAGAAGAAATTTCCCTAAAATGCCATCTTTATTCTATGGCATTCAACATCATATGGGATGATATGCCCATTATACTGATTCGTTTCTGTGATGCCAGAAATTTCCATTTAACCTAGCAAAAAATCTAACCCTCCAGAAAGATGACAAAGAATATTCTTTTATATATATATATATTTTTAAAGATTTTATTTATTTATTTGAGACAAAGAGAATGAGAGAGAGCACATGAGAGGGGGGAGGGTCAGAGGGAGAAGCAGACTCCCTGCCGAGCAGGGAGCCCGACGCGGGACTCGATCCAGGGACTCCAGGATCATGACCTGAGCCGAAGGCAGTTGCCCAACCAACTGAGCCACCCAGGCGCCCCCTTTTATATTTTTATTATTCAAGTTAAATTTGATGTAAAATATTTTATTTATTGAAAATAAGGAAAGAAATATGGCCAAATTTTCAGTTCTTGGCCATGGGGAATTTCAAGATTCAAGTAAGACTAAGACTCAACCACACTGGGGTTTCTGTCTACTGGGAACTGTCAGATAAAACACTGAATTAAATAAGGGTAAAGCATTTTCTCTTTTTTGGCAAGGCTACCTAAAGGAGTCACCTTAAATGAAAAGGAGCAAAGTAAAGAAGATAAAAAGTAAATGGTGATTTGTCTGACATGATAAATGTGCAGCTGATGCCATGCTGCTTCATGAAAATGTCACACTCCTATGGAGGTTGACCGTTGTCTTCACTAAACGATGCACACACGAAAAACTAATGCTAGTGTTACTCATACTCAGTGAAGGCTATCAAATACCATGTACACAGCATATATTATACATTTTTAAGATATATCTGCCAACAGTCACAGGCTTTTTTTTTTTTAAACACTTTTTTTTTTTTAGATTTTATTTATTTATTTGAGAGAGAGAATGAGAGAGAGAGACCATGAGAGGGGGGAGGGTCAGGGGGAGAAGCAGACTCCCTGCCAAGCAGGGAGCCCGATGCGGGACTCAATCCCGGGACTCCAGGATCATGACCTGAGCCGAAGGCAGTCGCTTAACCAACTGAGCCACCCAGACGCCCCAGTCACAGGCTTTAATCACGTTGTCAACCCCTGCAGCTTTGAACCAAGTTAGGAATTGCCAGCCCTGGTTCATTACTGGCCTAGAAGCTAGTCAGCTGAGACAAAATACAAAAAATGACGGAGGATCAGAGAGAAGGAGAACTAAAAGAGATAAAATGAGTTCTGAAGGCTAACCCATTTAGTGCTTTAAGGAGAAAGAGGAGCATGTGAAATCTTGGAAGACTTTCCTCTTCCAAAACATAAGCCTAAGGATAAATGCCTGTGACTAGCATTTTTTATTTGACTTGAGCCACAGTTTTAGATCAATATGGTTAATTGAGCTGTGCTCAGTTACATTACATCTGAAATGACAAAGTTAATTACCACACAAGGATTTTTTATACTCCTCCAATAAAGCAGTATCTTACTAAATACATGATATAAGCATCAATAGTAAACAAATGTAACTTACAGAGGAAAGAAAAAACTCCTTAAGTATCTCTTCATACTCCCCCATCTGCACATTATGTATTAGGAATCAGAAAGAAATTCACACCTCTGAATTTGAGTCATAAGCAGATTGCTACAAGAAATGTGTCGCATCACTGGCTTCAGGAAGAACTTTAAATTCTTACAGCAAAATATAGCACTTGTGTCAGTTTCAAATACCTCATATCAGCATGTTAATTTCAAAGGGTTCAAAAAAAGGTTTTGTTAACTCCATGTCACTAATCCCCACAGTGGGATGGTTGTCATTTTTCATTTACAGTCCAGAGGGGTTAGCCGACTTGAGGAAGAGCAGGTCAGGTTTCCTCTTAGTTCAGTCACTGAGTTTAAGCCACCTAGGAAATAGTAGTCAGGCACACTGAGTAGAGCCCAAGAAAATGTTGCAAGTAGCTGACTCTTGCCTTTCTATCTCTACCAGGCATCTCCCACCCTATTGCAATGCTGTGACTCAAAGTGACCTCTCCATCAGACATCTTGCCTTTCAGGGCCTCGAACACCCTCAAAGTTTCCATTTTCTAGATAAACAGAGTCTTGCAAAATATAATGTATAAGCAAAGAAGACCAGTAAATAAAAATCCTATGTGGGAAGAGAATAGCAATTTTGGCTTCTCCTAACCTTTCCTCACTAACTCCCACCCATTCTTAATCCTCCAGCCCTGTTTTCAGCAGTGCCTTCCTGGTTTTAATCATTGCCTCAAACTCTCTGGATCATTCTATTTTTAAATGGACCCGAAATCCTGCAGTTTGCCAAACTGAACAGTTAAAAGAATATCATTAGGATAGACTTTTTCCTTTATAAGAGCAGACTCCTATTTGGAAAGCCATTAATTTTAGCCAGAAAATGATTTGGCGGGGGTTGCCTGGGTGGCTCAGTTGGTTAAGTGTCTGACTCTTGATTTCAGCTCAGGTCATGATGTCAGGGTCATGAGATTGAGCCCCGTATTGGGCTTCCTGCTTAGCGGGGAGTCTGCTTGAGTTTCTCTCTCTCCCTCTGCCCCTCCTCCCTGCTTTCTCTCTTTCTCTTTAAAATAAATAAATAAATCTTTAAAAAAAGAAAGAAAAGGAAATGATTTGATGGGTATAGTATACCAGCCACAGTTTGTTTCCCTTCCTAGAACCAATACTGTTTGAGTAACAATGCAAAACTTTGTGTGTGTGTGTGTGTGTGTGCAATTTTTACTTCAATAGCTTTCCTTTTCATTCACAATCTGGTGGTGGGGATGGAATAGGAATAGTAATGATAATTTTCCAAGGGAAAGGTGTTTAGTGTGAAATGGAAGCTTCATGTTTCCTAAGAGCATGAAACCACAGCATACCAATTTTCCAGGAGATAATACATTATCTCAGAAAAGAACAGGACACCAGTTAGCAGAAGAATGAATGTAACGAAAGAAGAAATAGATGGCAATATATAACTACCTTTTTCCCCTTGTTAAAGTTTGCTTGAGCCTCAAACTAACATAATTTGTTTACTACAATAGCAATTAAGTGGCAGGGTTGGTATTCTAACCTAGGATACCTGAGTCTAAAATTCAAACTCCTGATATACCATATTGCTTCATTTGCAAAACCAGTCATCCTCCAAATGAGACTCTCATTCATTCATTCAATCAACAAGTAGTTATCAAGTGTAATCCAGCACTATGTAGGAGTTGGGAAAGGGAATAGAAACAATAAAACCTTCCTTTTCCTCTCTTTCGATCTCAAACAATGTGATAATGAGCCACTGCTCTTGAAGGTGTCTCAACTGGTGATGATCGTAAGCTTAAGAATCACTGCTGAGCATATTTAGACCAATTATTTTGAATAGATCTGAAAAAGGAGAAGACGACAAATCAAAAAATGACCTTGAGAAGAGTAGTGATAAAACTTTAATGAGGACAATGCCTAAGGCTGGATTTCAATGTCACTAAAAACATAAATTATATGCAAATCTGAGAGTATGTCTCTGGAAAATCCTTGCAGAAGTCACAATCGTAGATCATTTCAAAATGTTGGCATTAGGCAGAGATGACACTTTTAGGACCACAGTCTGTTATAGTCTATCCAAGTAGTTTTCTGCCATAGCATGAAATTCTGTGTGAGTACTGAATTAGCTTTACATTAACCAGCCCACCTAAACAATAGTGATTCTATTTATAAATGTTTAGACTACACCGTAAAACCCAAACTATAGGCATACTTTAAAAATCAAATTTTCCAGGCGCCTGGGTGGCTCAGTTGGTTAAGCGACTGCCTTCGGCTCAGGTCATGATCCTGGAGTCCCGGGATCGAGTCCCGCATCAGGCTCCCTGCTCGGCAGGGAGTCTGCTTCTCCCTCTGACCCTAACCCCTCTCATGTGCTCGCTCTCTCTCTCTCACTCTCTCAAATAAATGAATAAATAAAATCTTAAAAAAAAAAATCAAATTTTCCTTTATTAACTCTAGAGTTGTGATACCAAGTGTAAAAAGAAGTGATTCTTTATGAAAAGAAACTGACAAACTCAAAAATAAGATAGGGAAATACCTTTTTGAAAAGCTAGTTATAAAATGCCTAGCAAAGTCAGTAGTTTCAGCACATTAAAACTATGTAAAATTGTAAATATCAGTTCCATCTTCAGTTAGTAAATCAATCATTCAGTCAAATATTTACTGTGGAGAATTCAGAAGACAAAATGTGATCTTGGTCATCATCACCTGGGGGAGTTTGTCATTGCACCTGAAATATATTCGGAGTTATGGGCACTTAGGGGCAACGGTCTTTTTTTTTTTTAAAGATTTTATTTATTTATTCATGAGAGACACAGAGAGAGAGAGAGAAGCAGAGGGAGAAGCAGGCTCCCAAGGAGCAGGGAGCCCGATGCGGGACTCGATCCCAGGACCCTGGGATCATGACCTGAGCCGAAGGCAGATGCTTAACAACTGAGCCACCCAGGCGCCCCGCAACGGTCTTTTTTGAGAGAAGGGATAAATTCTTCGATTGTCCAAGGCTAGGAAATTACAAGTCAGGCTGATCAAAACCCACATCTTAAAAAAAAATAAAAAGAGAAGGGTGTCTTGGGGAAGGGATGACAGGGTATCAACACTAATTAAATGGTAAAGACACAGAAGAAGACAGGGATGGTTTTGATACTGTGAAATAAAGGAGAAAATTGGTATGCCTGCCACAGATGGCCCACGATCAACTGATGAGATAAGTTTACATTGGTTTTCTGAAGACCGAACCATACCCCCCTCGAACTATGTCACATCCAGAAGAGTGTCCCAGTTCCACCACCCACCATAATTGGGATTAGTACAAACAAAGGAACGCGATCTGTTAGTCTGCCTAAGCTCTACAGTTCCACAAGCCCAAGAGATATGTGTGTGTGCACGTGTGTGTGTGTGTGTGTGTGTGTTAAAGGTGCACAATATTACTGTGGTGGGGAAGGAAGAGGATAAATAGCAGAGCAATCTACCTTTATAAAAATGAAGTACATAGTCATTTTGCCAGTTTTACTCCCAGGCATAAATATTTCTAATTATGTACTGAGAATCTTGTTCGGTAAAACAAAACAAAACAAAACATTCTAATGATAAGTTTTCTGCCCTAATTACAGGCCAAATCTTTTTTACAGCAGAGAATTAACTTCCATGATTGATCATATACAGAAGTGCTTATGTCACCAGAGAATGGGCAGACTCTGCAAATTTGGCCAAATGTCAGCTATTGCATAAAACTCTGTATATCGTGATTTGATGGATTTTTATTATAATTACATAGTAGAGATGTAAATAGAGATATAAATTTAGAAATATGCAGAATATATATAATATTTAATGCCATGGAACTTGATAAAATCACCAAGGTTACAAATATATCTAGAGAATATAAAAAGTGTGAGGGCTAAGCCAAGTGCACAGCAATATTTAAAAGTCAGTAAGATGACGGGAAAAAAAAAACAGGGAAAGAGACTGACAAGTACCAGGTATATAGAAGGAGACCTGAAGAGACTAGTGTCTAGAAATGAAGATAGGAACAATGATGTCAAACCCTGCGGAAAGTTAGAGTAAAACAAAATCTAGTAATTGATCACTGAGTTGAGCAGAGAGGAAGTTATTGGTCCATTCCATCAGAGCAAGTTAGTGGCAAGGTGAAGTAAAAAGCCTGCCTGAAATGGGGTCAAGAAAAGAACTGGAGACAGCAAGTATAGGCATCTAGGAGCAAAGATGGGGCAGGAAGGGTTGGAAATTTGAAATTTGAGAAGCTGACTGAGACACAGTCATCTAGAGACATGGGAACCATCAATAAGCCAAGAGGGCCATCATCCTGGATCCACTAATCTCACAGTGGAAAAGGCAAATGAAATGCATTTTGTAAGTTATAAAATAGTGATCTAGGAGAGTGACAGAGCAAATGGACTAGATAAATATAATGGACAGCAGCCTGGGCCCACTTGAGGCTAGTGATCGTGAAATTAAAGGAAGGTGAGTCGGTACATTTGGCTTTTACTCCTCAACCACGTTAAGCTGCCCATGTACACGGAGTAGTGGCAACAGTAAGGAGAGAAATCTATTAAAGGGTTATAATGAGGGGCGCCTGGATGGCTCAGATGGTTAAGCATCTGCCTTCGGCTCAGGTCATGATCCCAGGGTCCTGGGATCGAGCCCCGCATCGGGCTCCCTGCTCCACAGGAAGCCTGCTTCTCCCTCTCCCACTCCCCCTGCTTGTGTTCCCTCTCTCACTGTGTCTCTCTCTGTCAAATAAATAAATGAAATCTCTCTAAAAAAAAAAAAGGGTTATAATGAACCCGACTTCACAGAACATGCTTTAAAGAATTATTTCATTTATTTGTCACAACAATCCTATAAGGTAGTCACAACTTTCAACAAGTTTTTTTTTTTTTTTCCTGAGGCCAGGATTTGAATGCAGTAGCTAAGGGCCTAGGTTCTTAACCACTATCCCACAGGGCCTCAGGCACTCTATTTCATTCTGTGCACAGCAACCTCAATGCCTTTCCTGCATCTAAAGAAGTCATTCCTTTTCATGCCCCAGCCCTAACTTCTCCCTTAAGTTCAGACGCAAATATTTAATAGCCTACTTGACCTTCCCACTGGACATCTCATTCAAAATCAACATGACCCAAACAGCTACTTATTCCCTCTCTCCAACCTAGTTCCTTTCTTGTTCTTCCCGTCATCTCATCCAATAATTCAATGGCTTAAAAAATCCCATGAGTTTTATGGTTCAATTACCTATAATGGTGAAAAATGTAAACACAAAAGCCAATTGAGTAGAAATTTATAAATGCCACGGCGGCATGAAAAATGGATTAACAAAATATTAAGCAATACAAAAAGTTCATAATCATATACCTACAATAATTAAAATTAAGTATATATATATAAGCATATGGAAAAAATTAGAAAGGAATATATACAAATTAAAATATCTCATCAAGTTAAACCATTTATGTTTCTTTTTAAAAATTAATATTCTGGTTAAAGTATCATCACGGCTAAGGGGGAAAAAGCAAGACATGCAACATACACAATATTTGAGACAAAAAAAAATCTTTTAAACATTTTAAGAACAAAAAGAGATCTTAAATTGTTGCTAAGTGATACTTCTTCAAAGATTCAAAAAAAGATACTAGATCCTTTTCTTGTTCTATCACTAAAGTTTTAATCTATTTTCAAAATATTTAAAGGTTTCTACTTCTCTTCTGACAGCTCAGAAATGCGGTAAATAGTCACCGAGGATTGCTTGCTCTCTGTGCCAATGGTAACAGCATAGCAGGAACAAGAGCCTAACTAGAGAGAAAACCGAAGGGGGTTCCTTCCAGTCTTCTGAAAACACCAACCTGTCATTTTCATTAAATAGTTCAACTGTTCCCTGCTGATACGAATCCTTTCCTCTGTCTATCTCTTAGATCTCTGTTTCTGCTAAAGAACAGTCTTGCTTAAAGATGCTTGATTTGTCCGGGTCAATGTTTTCTAATATGAAATAACTGTATTACTGGCTGAACGAAAAGAAAAACAAATACCAAGAGCTAAGAGTATACCTTTAGTAAACCTTCAATAATTGCAAAGAACATTTTCACCCCAAATAAAGAATGCACCCTCATTAAGATCAACCACTGTCCTTGATGGAAAGGTGCAATTCAGATCAGAGAACCAGGAAGGCTTGTGTGCAGTGTGGTACCTTGCCTTATCACCTTCCTACATGTGCATGCGTGTGCCCATGAGAAGTAATGTCATTTGACACACATGTGTTTCCTAACACGACATGTTACTGAGGGTTCAAGAAGGCACTCTTCTCTGAACATCCTTCCTCAAGAAAGGATCCTTCCCCTGTGATCACTGTCATTTAAAAATTTAACAGACCTAACAAAACTATTTCTTTTACATTTCTCAGTAACATAATGGTGTAAGTCATTTTTATTATGTATTGTTCCCATGTCATTTCTGAAGAAGGCAGAGGGGAAAGATGTAAAATACATATTATATATCGAAGGAGACTCGTCTGACTAGGGTATTAACTGGGAGATCTTGGGCCTAATGAAGGTAACAAGTGCTTTAGTAAAGAAGGCTATGAAAAAGGAAGGTAAGTGGGGTCTCTGCTCAGATAGTACAAGGCAGAAATCAAGATGTTGAACAAAACAAGTCCTGGTCTAGAAAAATTTGACCTCTAAGCTCACTCTTGTCAAAATTATTATTATTATCGTACTCTTTCGGTGTCTATTTACTTCCCTTACTCTCACCACTTTTTTCCTTGGCTGTGTCAACTGTACAGATGAACCTATCAAGGGAACCTTTGTGTCTGAAATCACATTTTTCACGTTTAGAAGGCTAGCATTTCCTTTTAGTAGAGTCCCATCTCTCTGCTGAAATCCCCCATTTGCTCATGTACTTTCCTGCTAGCTCTTTGAACAAAGTCATCACAATTATTTCAAAGTTCCTGTTTGTAATGCAACAGCTGTGTCATCTCTAGTCTGGTTCTGTTGACTGCCTTTTCACTTGACAGTGGGTTGCTTTTCCTTCCTTTTTTGTATATTTTATAATTTCTGGAATGTCAGATGTCTTGGATAAAACAGTTAGGACTGAGGTCATTGCATTTAGACCTGGAAATGGGCCTGCCTCTTGTATTGTCAGGCCATGAGTGTATGAGACTGAGTCGGTCTAGTTAGGAATTACATTTGGGTTCATTGCTGCAAAGATTACCAGCAGTGAACTTCAGGCCTTCTAGCAGTTCTTCTATTCTTCTAGCAGCTACCTGCGATTGCCCTGTGGTTAGAGTTGAGGTTCAGGTCTTAGAGGGCTTTTCTCCTTGTCCAGCTGTCCCTCATTCCCGCTCCGCAGAAGAAGCCCTCTCCATGCACCTGTCCCTTCCCCAGGGGTCTGCTGTTGCCTGGCCCTGGCGCTGGGCTCATGCTGTATGTATGGTGTTTTCTGTTGTTCATTTCCACCTCAGTCTAAGGGATGCATGTGTGCCCAGGTCTTAGGGGTGAGCCTTCCTCCATCTTCCTGCCTCTCTTACCCACGGCAGACAATCCTGCCTTGTATGTGACATCGGCCTTGGCTAGAAGTTTCCAGCCCACACCACGGTGTTATCTGAGCTTCCTTGGTGTCCTTATAGGATTTTAAGCCCCAGGCAGTTTCTTGCCCCTCCCCCAGCGGTAAAGAGTTCTTCTTCTCTCCTCTCCCAGACATGTTAATAGGAAAAAAGTGTCTGGGAAGTAGGCAGAGCTTGTGCTGAACTTGTGCAGCTCATCACCAATTTTGAGCCCTGTGAAAAAGAGGATTCATTCCTACTATTACAGCAGCTTTTGCTTCCCAGGAGAAAAGAGTTTGAAAAAGCAAGCTGGTCTTTGTGCCTACCCTCCAGCAACCTCCAATGCCCTTCTTCACACCTGCACCACTGAACAGAGGTTCTCACGGGTCTCCTGCCCCACCCTCAGTCTTCCTCTTCAGCTCCTGATAAAGGCTTATGGGAAAGAGCTTACAAGTGAGTGTGATCTCCACTTGAATCTGTGGTCCCCAGTTACTTTTAACTGACCTGCCAGTCCATACTTGGCCTTTGGAACTTTGTTAAAATGTAACTGATTTTGGACAGAGCCTTTACTCCGCCTGTGCTCTGCTTCAGGTCTGTGCCACAGTCTGTGAGTTCCAGCTCTTCGGAGGGGCTTGCCCACTTTGGAATTCACGTTGAGGTGGCTTTGCAACCTCAGTTCTTGGATGGTTTCAAAGCAATGACTTGATAATTTACTAGGCTTTTTCTCATTGCTAAGATGGAAGCAACATTCTTTGTGGCTGTCTAAATCTTCCATGAAACAGAAATCCCTTGCACACTATTTTTTAAAACTTTGAATGTGAATTCTTTTAGTTGGGACATGCTGTATTTATTACCCACCCCTAACCTGCCTTCTCAATTTACTTTTACTCAGATTCACAAATTAACCTTAGGATTTTTCCCTTGGTTCTTGGCAACTGGAGACACTTGAATTTGCAAACTCTCTTCTAATCCAATGTTTTAGGAAATCTAAGTTTTTCATAGCCTCAAGTTACTTAAAGGTTAGGGAATTTAAAGATAATTATTCAATTCATTTGAAATGGTGAATATAATATATAATTTTTACCTGTTAAAAATAATCATTAAAATTTTCTAAAGTGGACATCTATGTTAAAAAACTTTTCCCCTGCATATATGTTATCTTGTGTATATTCAAACACAGTGGGGGAAAAGGTTAGTACTTCCTCACTATGTCTCAATATATATACATAGGAAAAGAAGTTCTAGATTGCAAACTATGAGTACAAAAATGAAAATCGTAACATTGACTTCCTGCTTGAATATTCATATTTCAAAATTCTTTAAAAAAAAAAGTTGCAATACAGTGGAACTAAACAGCCAAACAAGGATTAATGTGTCTGTGTATCAACTTATCATTCAGGTATAACTGATTGATTAGAACCTGAAAGTGTCCAGCTGCTATAAAACTATGTGCCCGGCACTCGCTGCTTCATCAAACTGTTCACTACATTTTCAAATTCTTAAGAACAAAGACTTCCAAGCTGGTGACCTCATTTACCTGGACTGGGATAAGACAAAAATACTAACTATCTATTATCTATCTATCTATCTATCTATCTATCTATCTATCTATCTATCATCTATCTATCACCTTTACCTTCATAAACTATTATAAACTATTTAGAAAATGAATAGCTACCTTGCAATTCAAACTGGCATTTAAAATAATAAAATCATAGGGGCACCTGGGTGGCTCAGTCATTAAGCGTCTGCCTTCAGCTTAGGTCATGGTCCCAGGGTCCTGGGATCGAGCCCCGCGTCAGCTCCCTGCTCCGCGGGAAGCCTGCTTCTCCGTCTCCCACTCCCCCTGCCTGTGTTTCCTCTCTCACTGTGTCTCTCTCTCTCTGTCAAATAAATAAATAAAATCTTAAAAATAAAATCATAAAATCATAAAACCAGAGTAATCTCAGTTTTCTAGTCCCTGCCCCTGTCCTTAGGCAAGCAGATATCCAAACACTCCAACCAAAAGGCTGGCTATGTTATATTTCAAATTCTTTAAGGGAGATATTCTATAGCTTTCCTTTGTAATACATGCTGGGGGTTAATTTAGGAGTGTATACTTTAGCTTCATATTTTGGTGGAAGATAAAAAAAAGTGAACTGTATCACTTGTTATAAAACATTCTGGTCAGGAATGAGGGCATTTGGCCTGCATATAGGATTACTTATCACTAGTTTATTTATCATTATTTACTCACTAGAATGTAAACACCACAGCACAACTGACATTGTTTTCTTTTCTATACTTGGGACAAAGTAGGTATATCAACCCTCTACTGTCCCAATAAAAAATACTCACAAACTCAGATAACAATTAGTTTGGCTCATCTAATCGGGGCTTGGCTGGTGGCTCTGCTTCAGGATGTTTGAGTAAATAAGCAGTGGATACCTGATGCTTTCTTCACTAATGATGAACCATTGTTGCATGAAAGGCAAGTCAGCTATTGCTAGAATAATATTATATAATAGAACACATGAAAACTCAGTGGCTTAAAATATAAGTAGTTTTCTCCTCCTCACCTAGTGTTTGTGGGTCAGCTTTTAGGCTATGAAATGGCTGGACTTAGTTTAAGTCTTCAGGTTGGGTTCAGAGTCATTCTACATGTCTCCAGACTCTCTTCAAATGAGCACGATCTAGGCATGTTCTTCCTAAGGCAAATCTAGAAAAAGAGCCACACTACTGCATTCAGGCACATTTAAACTCTGTTCACATCAAGCCACTCAAAGCAAATAACGTGGTCAAGCCAAAGTCAACAGAGTAAGGAAGTGTACTCTACCCCAAAGACGAGCTTAAAGGGAGAGAATATTTGCTGCCCAATACTCTAATATATTACAATAGGCACCCACATTCGTGTTGTTGAAGATAACAACCACAATAGATAACATAAAGCATTTACTGATCATTTGTCAGTGCCAAGCACTGGGCTAAGTAAGACAGGTGACACTTAATTTGATCCACAAAAGACCCCTTTGAGAAAGTACTATAATTATCCACATTTTACAGACCAGAAAACTGAGATTAGGGGGCTAGAAGTCATTTCCCAACTACATGCAGGTTCTAAGCGTCTGAAATAGTATTTGCACCCAGCTGGTCTCACTCTTGAACATGGCATGCAAACCACATGATAACAACATTATGATGATTTAGTCATTCCCACAACCAGACTCGGCAATCGTACTTTCTGAATATATGAAATGTTTGTCTTTATTACCTGATACGTCTGTTTGGTTGTAGACAAGTAGAGAACATTTGGACTCACAGGACTTCTAGTGTTCAGGAAAACCACTGCATTCTCTTTGATTGGGCCTTTTGGGCTTCTTTCCATTTAGACTTCCTCTAATCTTTGTTCAGATCATCTGCCACCTGGTTAATCTTTAAATCTATGTGTCAGCTAATAATCTGCCTGGTCTCATAGTCAGTGATGATGTTCCATAAATATCACTTACATGAGTTAGCATATGCAACTCAATCAGGTATTTCTCAGATCTCCTAGAAGTATCAACATATCCACAGTAACAGAATGACGGGGCAAGAGAACAGAAAGATCCTAAAGTAGGCAGAAAGTACAGACCACAGAATAGCAGAGGCGTGAGGGAGGTAATTTTTCCTACACTAGAAAGGAAAAATGAGATTAGAAAAGTTGGTTAGTTCATCCAAGGTTGCTAAGATAATCAAGTCTCAGACCAGGGTTTATATGATTCCTAAAATGATCTCATCTACTTCTCTGGATTGCCTTCCATATAAAGCCATAATCCAATCTGGCTCTAACAAGCCTCAAATCTAACAAAATTCCTACATTCTGGATGAGGTTGACAGAGGACCTCCCTGAGTCCATCTTCTTCCTACAGCGAAGCACCCTGAACACTCTCCCCTATAAATCTCCCTAGTTAATTACTTATACCACATGTTAACAAATCAAAATTCTTCCTCCGACCCTTCACTAGCTGACTACATTTGCCCTAAACTGATAACATTGAAGGTGGTTTAAATTGCAAATGCCATCCAACCCTATGCCCCACAGGTAGTATCCTTTCTTCAACAACACGGACAGATCGTAATTTATTGCCACTTGATTATGTCCAGGAGCCCACCAAAAAGTCTATCTTTTTGACCTACTTTCCCTGCATGGTAAAACCCAATTAAATGATAATCAAACATCAGCCCTACAGCACTAAGAAAGCGCTTACACTTATGTCTTGTTTTTGTTTTTCTTTTTCTCTTTTACCTTTATCAGTCATACATACAAAAAAATCTCTCTTTAAATACAAATATAGGTCAACAAACTTATAAAGAGTTTACTCAGGAAAGCTATACTCATTCTCTCTCTCTCTCTATAGAAATAAAACAGGAAAATAATCATAAAGAGAGAATCATAATGTGGTAGATATTACATGAGGCTAGTTGTCAAAGGATAGGAGTTCTGCCAAAACTAACTCTGTGATTTGGGAAAGTTACATTTTTCCACACCGCATAGCAATTTCACTGGACCATCACTATCTTACCTGTGATTTTTTTTCCTAGCCCCCAAGTCTATTCTTCTTCAAGTGTTCCTGCTTTTAGTAAATGGTATCACTACCACCCACCCACTGCCTAAGCCAGAAACCTATGAATCTTTGCCACCTCCTCTCGCTTTTCTACCACCACCAATTAGTTAGTAATTCCTACACAGCCTACCTTCTAAATATATTTAGAATATGTCTTCTTCTTCCTTTATCAACTGTCACCACCTGATTCAAGTCTCAATACCAAGGCAACCACCTTTTAACCTCTTTCCCTGCATCCACTCTTACCCCCTACAGTCCACTCACCACAAAGCAGAGTACTGTATTCTGTCAGTAAAATGTTGCCCAAATCGAGTCCCCTTTCTCCGTGAAACCTTTCAAAGGCTTCCCATTGCCTTAGGATGGTGTATAAAATTCTTAACCTGATCTCCAGGCTCTGTCTATTCATCCTAGTTTCTCTCTCTAGCTTCCCAGCCTCAATTTACAACTCGCCTCCCACTATTACCCCATAGCCACACCATTTTTATTTTGTTTTGTTTTGTTTTGTTTTCATTTTTCTTTATGTGTTCTCTCCTGCCTCTGGACACCTATGTATGTTCCCTGTGTCTGGAACTATTTTAATCTTTCACCCTTCACTTATTGTGCAGTGATAAATCTTTTCATTCTTCCATTCTCGGCATAATGCCATGTTACCAGGAAAGCATTTTTTCATGTCTCAGTCTAGAAGAGATATAATGATATTAAACTATATCCACAAATTATTTGATACTCCTCTTTTCAAAAGGTAAAGCCTAATTACACTCCTTCTCCTCCTGAATGTGGGCTGTCCTTAGTGACCCGTTTCACAAACAGAATATGGTGGAAATGATATGGAGTAACTTATGAGACTAGATCGCAGAAGCTATTGTGTCTTCCTTATTGCTATCTCTCTTATTAGATCATTCACTCTCGAGAAGCTAGCTGCCTTATGATGACAGCTCTCAAGCATTCCTATGGAGAAGCCAACGTGATGAGGAACTGAGGGCTCTTGCCAGTAGTCACGTGAATAAGCCACCTTTAAAGTGGATCCTTCAGGCAAGCCTCCCATAACAATATCCCTAGTTAACTTCTTAACTGCAGTCTCATGAGAGACCCTGAGCCAGGACAAGCCAGCTGGGTGACTGTCAAATGTCATGGTGAAATAATAAATAATTGTTGCTTTAAGCTGTTATATTTTGGAGTAATTTGTTATGCTGCATCCATAACTATCTCAGTGTTCCTAGGATATATGTTATTAGGCATATTTATTATGTATTCATAATACATTTTATAATTATAACTAAATTATTATTTTGTAATAATTTATTTAATAAATGGCTCCCCTGCTTGATAGTAAACTTCATGCAGGTAGGAGCTATCATTTTATCCCTCTTCACTCCTAGGCAAGACAGAGCCTATGAAAACATGATACTCTAATATTAAATATTTAACTGGATTAATATATATGAATTAATATGTATGCTAATGCTACAGAGAGATATAGATCCTTCTGGTTATTTAATGAGTGCTATTTAAGTGATTGATTTATTCATTATGCAAAACTAGAAAAATAGATATCCTTATGGCAGAATGATTACAACTTCTCTTTTAACAGTGCCTTCTGGTAATGAGATAAACCAATATATTCCTATAAATATCTGAGAAATGATACTTCCAGCAATAAACAGAAAAAGCAACAAAACCAACTCAGAGTTTTGAGAAAGATTTATACTTAGAGTAACAAAAGCATTTAAGGAATAAGTAGTTGTCATGATGAAGTGCAAGGTATCATAAATTCTAAATTCCTAGTTTCATAATAAAGAAACCCAATAAACATGTCATTGTCTTTTAAAGAGATCATATAGCACTTTTTCAGAATTTCACAGTGGCATTGTGAAAGTGGTATTTATAGTGATATTTTGGGGAATTTCTGATCTTTTAACCACTGACCCAACAAATTAATATTTTCAAAGCAGCCCCAGGGGTTCTATTACATTTGAAAATTCTGTAATGTACTTTGAAGATAAAAAGTCACTCTGAAGAATTAAAACTCTTTTGCATTAACTAGAACTAGCGAGTTCTCACTAATTTTTTTATTAATTATATTCATGATTATATAAATTTTCTAATAGTAATTTTCCTGTCAGGATGCTGAAGCCTCTCCTTGGAAACATTAGATCCAATTATTATACTTTCTTCTTGTCAATATCATTCATTTCCTGACCTCTTCCAAAATCTTGCTCTATACTCCATAGGAACTTTGGCACCCAGTTAACTGTATATCTCTCATTCTCATTCACTCTCACCATCCCAGGTGAGTTCAAAGCCCCTTTGTCATTCACACATTCAATAAATATTTATTGCACTTTTATTTTGTGCCATAGCACAGGATTAAGAACGAAGATCACATCATTGATGGGGCTTCTAATGTCATGTGAGAAATTGTCCTTGAACAAGTAAATATTTTATTGCAACTCTCATAAGTACATACTACCCAGGAGAACAAAATTTTGTTATATATACATTTTCATATATATGTATGTATATATATATGTGTGTGTATGTGTGTGTGTGTATATGTGTATATATATATATATATATATATATATATATATATATATGGAGAACCTATCCAAAAATGCTGATTAAGATATAACATTAACATGGGTATAATGAAGGTTTGTACGAAGAAGAGTGTTCTGTATTTTATCTGGCAACCCTACCTGGGAGGATGAAATCACTCTTAGTTGAGAATGACTGTATTAAGTGTATGTTGATAAGCCTTAGACCTTCAGTCTTTACAGGCCATGGATCTCCTGAATCATCTCTGAATTTCATATTTTCTCTACTTTATCAACTCAAATTACTCTGAAGTACTCCAACTCAAAACATAAAATCTCAAGTACTCTTCTCTGATTACCATTTCCTATGCTTCAAGTTCTCAGATTTCCTTAAATCTACCAATCCTGTCCTTAGGCTTTTCTGTGATTTTCAATATTTTGAATTTTTTGTTTATCAGCCTATTAGATCCTATAGTCAACTACTTCAACTAGCACCCTCAAAAAGAGAAAAGAAAGACACATTTACTTTCTCTAGCGCCCATCTTGTCAAGTCCCTAGCCAGGATTAACCCGGTTTACCTTTGTCTCCTTTCTGAGATGAATATTGAGTAATATAACCAAACCAGAGTTTGTCTTCCTGCTCCTCTGTCCTATCCTCTTCAGATGGGTCACCACCTCAACTTCTAAACTTGCTCTAACAACTTTTGCAAACATTCTTCACATTCCTCACCCTCCTGATTTTCTTCCCTCAGTCTTACCAGACATTCTTGCCTAATATGTCACAGATAATGTCTGTTATGGACTGTCTCACAGTCTCATTAGACTTTGTCTTGAAATGGTCATATTCCTTTATCCATCTATTTCCTTATTGTATAAGAGCTTAATTCATCTCATGGATAAAGAAGATGTGGTATATATATACAATGGAATATTATGCAGCCATCAAAAGGAATGAGATCTTGCCATTTGCAATGACGTGGATGGAACTGGAGGGTATTATGTTGAGTGAAATAAGTCAAACAGAGAAAGACATATATCATATGATCTCACTGATATGAGGAATTCTTAATTGCAGGAAACAAACTGAGGGTTGCTGGAGTGGGGGGTAGGGTGGGAGGGATGGGGTGACTGGGTGATAGACACTGGGGAGGGTATGTGCTCTGGTAAGCGCTGTGAATTGTGCAAGACTGTTGAATCTCAGATCTGTACCTCTGAAACAAATAATGCAATATATGTTAAGAAAAAAAAGAAGAAGAAGAAGAAGGTAGCGGGAGGGGAAGAATGAAGCGGGGGAAATCGGAGGGGTAGACGAACCATGAGAGACGATGGACTCTGAAAAACAAACAGGGTTCTAGAGGGGAGGGGGGTGGGAGGATGGGTTAGCCTAGTGGTGGATATTGAGGAGGGCACATTCTGCATGGAGCACTGGGTGTTATGCACAAGCAGTGAATCATGGAACACTTCATCTAAAACTAATGATGTAATGTATGGGGATTAACATAAGAATTTAAAAAAAAAAAAGAGCTTAATTCATCTCAAGTTTTTTTTCTGAGGCTAATTTTCTACCTTGATCTTATTCGTTTGAATGTCTTCTAAGATTTTATTCGGTGCTGAGGATTTCAAAAGTTCTGTCCTCATTTTGAGCTATATAGACACTGTATTTTCAACTGATTATATCTTCCCTTATATTCCATAAGTATATCAGAATTGCCCTAAAATTTACTCATGTGCCAGAGTTGTCTATCCTGATCATTGTTATCAAGCCACAACCTGGGTTCATCCTAATGACATCTCTGGCCCACATCCCTTACATCCAACCAGTCAGTAGACCTGAATCTACTTCTATTTAACATGTCCATCCGTTTCCTCCCCTTACTGCTTTTAGACCTTGTTCTGACCTCAGCTCTTTCACAACTCATTCCCAATGACATTTAGCCTCCACATTCTCATCAAAGTGTGTGTACTTCTGTGTGTGTGTGTGTGCGTGCGTGCCCCTGCTTGACACTCTTGCATACATGTCCATTACCTTCAGAAGAAAAATAAAAACTTCATGATTTAATCCTTTCCTGCATTTCTCATCTAATACCCTTCCCTTGCTCACCATGTTTTAACTGTAAAAAATTACACTTAACAACTGAGCCACCCAGGCGCCCCAAAATATCTTCTCATCTTACAGTGTTCTTGGGTAATTGAGTAAGTTCCTCGTCTTTGGTCTCAGAACTTTTTAATAATTTTCATATCATATCATGACAGGTATGGCACTTATCCAGATGAGCCTGTAGTAGACCTAATTGTATGATCCCATTCCTATAATAATCTCTCAACACCTTGAGGTTAGAGATTGTCCATTTGGACAGGTCCCTCAATAATGTAGATGAGTTAATCTGATTAACTATATGATGCCCAGTGCCCCATATTCCACCCCATTACCTTGTTCAATATGTCCATTTTGATACAATGAAAGGAACACAGAAATTAGAATTATGCCTTCTTAAATGGCTGACTCATCTATTTGGTAGTTTTGTTATCTAAGACAGGTCACTTGGCCTTTCTGATCTTTAGTTTCTTCATTTCTTGTTACAAAAAAAGAAAAAACAAACATGAGATAACTTACAGGAAATAACTGAAAAACTGAATCAGATTAGACATTACTAGAATAAAAGTAATCTTGTTACTTTAAGCCTATCGTTTGATTTTTCCAAGAAAACTAATAAAAATTTCTGGGCCTCCTCAGCAAAATGGGGATAAGGTACAATTGAAAGAGATTAATAACAACTATACAACAGAAATAATTTCATGAACTAGATGCAGTGCTATCTGGTGATATCTCAAGTTAAAAAGTTATGTTTAACTCAAAATTAAGGAATGCTTCCACCTACCAGCACTGTTAATATCACCTGGGCAGCCTGCACTCAGAAGATTTCCTACTGAAAAATTTGTACCCTGGTCATCAAGACATCAGCTGGTTAGTCCATCCTTTGGCCTAAAATAAAATGTGAATCTATCATATACAGTTGAAAGAAAAAGAATGCCGGGGCGCCTGGGTGGCTCAGTCGTTAGGCGTCTGCCTTTGGCTCAGGTCATGATCCCAGGGTCCTGGGATCGAGCCCCGCATCGGGCTCCCTCCTCAGCGGGAAGCCTGCTTCTCCCTCTCCCACTCCCCCTGCTTGTGTTCCCTCTCTTGCTGTGTCTCTCTCTGTCAAATAAATAAATAAAATCTTTAAAAAAAAAAAAGCAAACATATTCAGGTAAAATGATGGGTGGGGAGGGAGCACACACTATCTGGTTATTAACAGTTTTTTAAAATAAAATTAAGTGGAAGTCCAGTTAAAATCGTTTCTGTTTTTGGCATAATACTGCTGTTGTGTTGATCCTAATATAAATACAAATGTTGAAAGAGTTTCTTTAAGCCACTCTTTAAAACAACTTTCCACCTTGCTTATCAGTATATTTATCAGTGAGTCATCAAACAGCATAGATAATTATCATGTATTTCTCAAACCTGAACTAACTGCAGTAACAATGAGGAATTAAATGCTTCATGTCATTTTATTCTTGTTTAAAAAATTCTTGGGGTGCCTGGGTGGCTCAGTCATTAAGCGTCTGCCTTCAGCTCAGGTCATGATCCCAGGGTCCTGGGATCGAGCCCCGCATCAGACTCCCTGCTCAGCGGGAAGCCTGCTTCTCCCTCTCCCACTCCCCCTGCTTGTGTTCCTCTCTCGCTGTCTCTCTCTCTGTCAAATAAATAAATAAAATCTTTAAAAATAAAATAAAATAAAAAAATAAAAAATTCTTACAGGAAGTTGCCTTTCATTCCCCTTTTTTGAAAGCACTGCAATGTTTTTCCACTCATCTAAAAAGACTATGACAACTTCAAAGTCCATTCCAGTTTATCAACAGGGAATCCACCCCTAAAAAAACAATCCTGCTTTTCTATTACCCAATCTTCCTCTATTCTTTGGAGAAAAACCTCTACCTTTAAAAAACAACAAATACAACAAAAAAAGAAAACTCTATCAACTTATATAAACATTAGATGCCACCAACTTCACTGAAAATTAGAATTATCTAAAAAACCTAAGTGCAACTGCCAGATATTAATAAGTCCTTTGGCCCAGAGCTATATGAATTCCACAGGTATTTTTCTAGAAACACTTTGAAATAAATTTATAAATATAATCTTCAAAATAATCCTAGGAGGTAAAGTAATGAAAAGGTTTTTACCTAAATCTGCGTTGCTTGCTGAAATAATAATACAGACTAGCAAAGTGTTATTTGTAATGCTCTAGAGAACAAAGTATTGGCGGCTTTCTATACCAATATGAAAAAAGCCCCAAACAATTTTGGTTAATTAGTAACTTACCCAACTATCCCTAATGGTATCCAGAGTACCTAAGTCTTCAGTGTTTCTGTAACACTATACTTGTCCTGTAAAAGCTATGTCCCTTTGGAAAGTTCTGGGTTTGTCTCATCCCAATCCTTAACCTAGACCCTGAACTTCATCATATCCTGAGGAAAGAAAAGCTGCTCTCTAAATCTCTAGGAGCCATGTTGACTTCACTAAATGTTTCATAAAACTAAAAGGGATGGTTATTTTGCACACTACATAGCAAACACTCTAATGGAGACTCGTCAACTATTTCTCTTCTCTCAGAAACTCTTTCTTTATATTTCCCATCTCCTTGACCCCATCCCAATAGTTCTTGTCCTCTGTTAGTCTCTCCCTTCTCTTTTCTGACAGAAAAGTATCCCTAAACTTTTTTAACACAGAGCAACTCCACCAGGTTCTCATAATCCAAGGTTTCAGAAGACTCCATGCTTCTTAGCCTCTTGCTAGAATTATCAAAGCATTCACCAAACAAATTAGGACCTCTGTATAGGCAAGACTGGAATTCATTTAAAAAAAAAAAAAAGCCTGAAATTCTTATAACAATTAGATTTTTTAAAATGACCTTCCATATTTATACGTACATTTGATTTCACCATTACAGGGTGTCCATAAGAAGATCAAGTAGTGTTGTTGTTGTTGTTGTTTTCAGTTTTAGTATATAACCCAAATAACCATAAACCATCCAGATAACCACATTCCATAAAGTTCAAGTGAATTGTTACATAGCACTACATACAAATAAGCATGTGTCTTGGTTACAGTAAACTTATACACATGAAAGCCTTAAGGTTTTGGAGACATACAACCAACTAAGAGGTTCATCTACATATTTATTTTGATGATTGGTAACTAAATTTTATTTCTTAGTTAATATAAATATCTATACTGATTAGGACTGCAATAATTCAACTTGATTGCAGAAATAAAATAATGACAAGGTGGGCAGTATCTTTTCAGATTCTCTTCTCACCCCTACCCTGTATCTTCTATGCTGAATTCACTACTCATCAATTTCCTCATTAGCTACATACTTTCTACTGAGACGACAGATGAAGGAGAAGCCATAGTCCTGGTACTCAAAGTATATTCACAATTAAAAAGGGGATAAGCATACAACTCAGGTCATCCTGCATGCAAATACATGTGAAATCATTTATATAAAAACATTAATTTAAATATCACATAGACAGGAATAAATTCTAAGTCATCTTCTCTATCTTCACTTTTTATATAGGCAATTTTACCCAATTCCATAACTTTAATAAAAGCTATATGCTAATAACTCAAATAGATATTTCCAAAACTCCAGATATTATCTCATTGTTTATCATGAAAATAGTAGTTGATAGGAAGAACAGAGGAAAAATAAAGTGACTGAATCAAAAGAGAGATATCAGAATGGGAAAAAGAGGTAAAATAGATATGTTTAAAGAATATGCATGAGGCAACCATTTCAGACAAGATGGAGTAATAAGGACCAGATTTACTTTCTTGCCTGAAATAACCAAAAATCATGACAAAATATATAAAATGAAACACACTGGACATTAGAAAATGAAGTACAGTGATCCCAGATAGATGGTGGGAAACAAGTTGAGGCTTTCAAGGACGCAAGCTTTCTGCTTTGAGAGAGTTTCTGGGTTACAGTACAAGGTACCTATCAGACATTATGAGTTGAAAAGAATAAAAGGAGACAAAGGCAGCTAGAATTTGCAGGGCAGGAAATCAGAGAAGAGAGAGCTGCACAAAGAAGGAATGCTGGAGATCCGCACAAGTTTCCATCAGGTATTCAGCAGAGTGCTGACCTGCACATGGAAATGAAGAAACTACCTGAGGTCAAGGAAAGAGCCACTTGAAAAGATTAGGGGGAAGAGTGTCTGCTATTCCATAAAGCTGAAAACAGTGCCTGCTCCTGCCAACCAGAAAAGAAACCCTGCAATTCACAGAGTTCAGGTAGAGTACTCAGAAAGGGATGAATAAGTCATGGGAATAAAAGGCACAGTGTAAAAAATATAGCCAATGGCTCTGTAATTATGGTGGTGACAGATGGTGGCTACACTTGGGGACAGCATAGCATAATGTATAAACTTGTCAAATCACTATGTTGTACACCTGAAACTAATGTAAATTTTGTGTCAACTAAATAAAAATATTAATTTAAAAAAAGAGTAGATGAAGATTATTTTATTACAGAATAATTCTTAATAGACATATGTGTGAAATGTGAGAAACTATATTATTCAGAAAGAAAAAAAAAAAAAGAAAGGACTTGCTTCAGGGGTGTGTAGTAATTAGCTCTAGAACAGTGCTTCTCAAACAGAGATGATTTTGATCCCCAGGGAGACATTTGGAAATATGCACAGAAATTTTTGGTTGTCAAACTGGAGGTGGAGGGCACTCTTGCGTTAGGTGGGTAGAGTCCAGGGATGCTACTAAACAAATGAGCTAAATGAAAGAGAGAAAAAAAAGATGAAAAACAAGGCATAGAACATATCATCAGTGAGCTGTGGACAGTGAGCCACTACACATGCATGTAATAGAAGCAGTATTCTTCGATTCCACATGGAAAAATTATATATAGATAAGAATTATGAAAATGTTAAAACTGAAGCAGCCTAATGCAGATAGACTTGGAAGCCCTGAAGGAGAGGAATGAACAGAGTAGAGACAGAAAAATATTTAAAGATTTAATAGCCAAAATCTTTCCAAATATAATGAAACTATAAACCCACAGATCTAAAAAGGTCAAGACTTACAAACATGAGGACAACTACAGTAGGGCAACATTATAACCAAAGTCAATGGTAAAGAGAAAACCTTAAAATCACCCAAAGGAGTGAGGGATGAGACATGCTTTAAGGTGCTAACAGTACAAATACTTGTCCATCTGGAATTCTATAATAAGCAGAAATATCTTTCCTTCTGACCTTGTGTAAGGGAGACACTGAATTAGGGATAATATCAAAAGCATGATCCATAAAAGAACAAAATTATAGACTGGACTTCATCAGAATTTAAAACTCTTGCTCTTTTAAAGACAGTGTTAAGAGAATGAAAAGACAAGCCACATATTGGGAGAAAATACTTACAAATCACATGTCTGGTAAAGAACTCATATCCAAAATATTTTTTTTAAAAAATCATTCGAAATTCAATAATAAAAAGTAATAAGATAGGGCCAAAGGATCTGAAGTGATACTTCTTCAGGAACTTACATGGATAACAAGCACACAGAAAAATGTTCTATGGGACGCCTGGGTGGCTCAGCCCGTTAAGAGGCTGCCTTCAGCTCAGGTCATGATATCCTAAGGTCCTGGGATAGAGTCCCGCATCCGGCTCCTTGCTCAGCAGGGAGCCTGCTTCTCCCTCTGCCTGCCACTCCCCCTGCTTGTGCTCACTGTCTCTCTCTCTCTCTCTAATAAAAAAAGAGAAAAAAAAGATATTCTATGTCATTAGTCACTAGGACGATGCAAATTAAGCGTATAATGACACACTGCTACCCACCTCACAGAATGGCTAAAATTTAAAAACATAGACACTACCAAGTGTTGTTGAGGATGTGGAGAAACCAGAACTCTGATACATTACTAGTTGGAATGAAGATGACACAATCACATTGGAAAACAATGTAGCAGTTCTTAAAATATTAAACATATATCTGCCAACAGACTGAGCCATTTCACTCCTTTGTATTTATCCAAGACAAATGAAAGCGTCTGTTCATACAAAGACTTGAATACAAATGTACACAGCAGATTTATTTGTAATAACCAACAACTGAAAACAAGCCAAATATCCATCAACAGGTGAATGATAAATGAATTATGGTGCATCCATACAATGAAGTACTCCTTGGCAATAAAAGTGAATAATTCTTTGACACGTGACAACATGAATGAATCTCAAAATAATTATATGTTAGTATTGTATATGACAACTATTATATATTATAAAACCAGGCCAAAAAATATTTGATTCCTTCCAGTTATGTAAAATTCTAGAAAACAAAAATGAATTTATAGTAACAGAAAGCAGAGCAGTGTGGTTGCCAGAAGTTCAGGCAGATGAGGACATGAAGAAGAAATTACAAGTAGCCCGCTGGCACTTTGGGGAGTTATGGATATGTTCATTATCTTCATTCTGCTGATAGTTTCACAGGTGTATACATATATCAAAATACACTTTGGGGCGCCTGGGTGGCTCAGTCGTTGGGCGTCTGCCTTCGGCTCAGGTCATGATCCCAAGGTCCTGGGATCAAGCCCCGCATCGGGCTCCCTGCTCTGCGGGAAGCCTGCTTCTCCCTCTCCCACTCCCCCTGCTTGTGTTCCCTCTCTCGCTGTGTCTCTCTCTGTCAAATAAATAAATAAAATCTTTAAAGACACCATATTTTATCTATTTTTTCGATTCATTAACATTGAACTCATAGCCAACAGCATTTTAATTTATTCCTGAAAATTATCTAACACAGGGAGCCTGAGTGTCACAGTCAGTTAAGCATCCGACTCTTGGGTTTCAGCTCAGGTTGTGATCTCAGGATCAAACTCTAGGCTGGGCTGCACCCTGAGTGGAATCTGCTTGAGGCTCTCTTACCCTCTCCCCCTGCCTCTCCTCACCACCCCTCCCGCCACGCTCTCTCACATGCGCTCTCTCTCTCTCTTTAAAATAAATAAATCTTAAAAGAAAAGAAAGAAAGAAAGAAAGAAAGAAAGAAAGAAAGAAAGAAAGAAA